>NC_143513.1:69193951-69493951 GCF_031878675.1 Megascapheus bottae | reverse complement strand
TTCTTGGTTGGTAGTTATTTGTCTTTAGGGCATGACATACATCCTTCCAAGCTCTTTTTGCTTGCGTGGTCTCTGCTGAGAAATCTGTGGTTATTTTGATTGGTTTTCTTTTGTAGGTGATTGTTCTCTTCTGGGCTGCTTTTAGGATCCTTTCCTTGGTCTGTATTGATGCTGTATGGATTATAATGTGGCAGTGGGATGTCCTTTTCTGGTCAGATCTGTTTGGGGGTCTAAAGCTTCTTGTATCTGGATGGGCCTGCCCTTCTGGATATTTAGGAAGTTCGCTGAGATGATTCCTTGAAGTGTATTTCCAATTCCATTGACCTCTTTCTCCAGGCCCTCCCCAATACCAATTAGCCTTAAATTAGGCTTCCTAATTGTATCTTGGAATTTACACAATTGTCCAGAAACAAGGACATACTAAAGCCACTAGCACAACTGTGTTCATTAAAGCACTATTTACCATAGCAAACATATGGAACCAACCCAGATGCTCCTTACTAGATGACTGGATCAACAAGATGTGGTATTTATAAACAATGGACTTTTATGCTGCCATCAGAAAGAACATCGCCCCATTTGTAAGGAAATGGAAAGACTTGGAAAAAATCATATTGTGATGTAAGCCAGACCCAAAGGAACATAGGCTCAATGGTTTCCCTTATTTCTAATAATTAGTAAAACATTGGACTCTCCTAGCAGAGGATTGTAACAGCTCAAAACGAAGATACATAAGGCAATATAGGATGAAGCTAAATTAAAGGACCTCCAGTATATAGAAACAAGAGCCTATATCATGTAATTGTTGTTCTTAATGTACTATGTTATTTCTCATTTCTTTTGTTGTCCCTTGCTATTCTCATATTGTTACAGTATCTTACCTTGTTATCTGGTATATTGTACATACATTTATTTGTTTATTTGAAATAGGAAAGAGACGGGGGGAAAACAAGATGAGAGGAGGGGGTGGGGGAAGGAAATGGGGACAAAAACATGAGAAGGGGTATCAATGTGTGTGAAGTAATGCACCTTCTATTTGGCAAATATAACTGTAACCCTTCTATTAATTACAACACACACACACACACACACACACACACACACACACACACACACACACATAGGGTCAATTGCTACATACAATCTTACCTGGGGAGGATAGTTGCTCTCTGAAGACCATCTTGAAGATTGGTCATTTGGTTTATCCACTAAAATGTTCCTGAAATAAAGAAAGGAAATTTTAACAACTACTTAAAATGAATATAAATGTACAAAAAGGATGATAATCTACTCCTGGGTGCTAAGACTATCATAAAGTTTATTTGGTGTCTGAAAGCTGAATGGAATATAAGACAGAATAAGCGGCAAAGAAAGCCTTTAGCATATGTAAGATTTTAAAACAGGATAAATGACACTGGACATACAATATATAATTATTATACCAATACTAGAGAGGCTGAGGCAGAAGGATCACAAGTTCAAGACCAGTCTGAGCTATACAGCAAGTTTCAGGCCAGCCTAGACTACAGAGCAAGACCTTGTCTCAGAACAACAATAAGTGTGTGTGTGTGTGTACACTCTATAGTATACATACATACTCTCTAGTCTATATACATGATAAAGGTCACACTTGTGGGAAAAGCCTTTCTGTCAAGGTAGTTTGCTTCTTTTCTGGTAATCTTTAGATTTTAGTTACACACATCCTTATACTGAGCACTTTAAGTCCCATCCTGTTAGAACCTCCGAGAATTTTAATTACATTCTATTAATTAAGCCTTATCCTTTTGCAGATTGTGAACCTGAGCTCAGTCAATGTAAGAAAGGAGCAGGGCCTGCCAGGTTAGAGCCTGCCTATTCTGTACGTTTCCTTGCTAGGTTTTTTGGCTCATCAAAAGTAAACTTTCAAGTTATCCTTCTTCTTATGTACCAACCTCAACATCTCAAGCTATTGCTAACAAATTTCAAACAATGGGAAAATAAAGCTAGAGTTCTTAGAAGGCAAATCTATTTTTAAAAAGTTATTTCAGGCAAGCACTAGTGGCTCATGCCTGTCATCTCATCTACTTGGGAGGCTGAGATCTGAGAACTGTGGTTCAAAGTCAGCCCAGGCAGAAAAGTTCATGAGACTCTTACCTCCAATTAATGATAAAAAAGAAAAAAAAAACAAAAAAACCCAGAAAGAAGCTGTGAGCTCAAAGTGGTGTACCACTAGCCTTGAGCACAAAAAGCTCGGGGACAGTGCCCAAACCCTGAGTACTCAGCATCAAAAAAAAAAACCAAAAAAAACAAACAAGTTATATTCTCACACTAAGTAAACTTTCATATATTTTAGATATTAAAAAAACAAAGAAAATATCTAAAATAAGGAAAACACCATTCCCTCCTCCTACATTAGATCTTTCTTCTGTAGTGATGAGAAAACCAATGTTTAAAAACTAGAATGAGGGGCTGGGAGTTTGGCCTAGTGGTAGAGTGCTTGCCTAGCATGCACAAAGACCCAGATTCGATTCCTCAGTACCACATACATAGAAAAAAGCTGGAAGTGGTGCTGAAGCTCAGTAGTAGAGCTCTAGCCTTGAGAAAGTCCAAGGACAGTGGACAGTGCTAAGGCCCTGAGCTCAAACCCAGGACTGGCAAAAAAAAAAAAAAAAAAAAAAAAGAATGAGAGCCCACACTAAAATACTGTGAGAAAATAACATTCAATATCAAATTTAAAATTAGAGAAATATAGCCACAAAAAGATGAAAAATATATTTCAAAATGATCTAAGAGACATTAGTATGTTATTAAACAGCAAAAGAACAGCCAAATGATAGGGACAGATACTAAGACTCAAAAAGGAGTGAAGTTGTTTCTCTTAGAAATAAAGACTAAATTACAAAGATCCTCTCCCCAAAAATCACTTCCCTAGAGTATTTAAAAAGAAAAAACTGATGAGAAAGTAAATAAAAATAATGAAACATAAAAGTGGAAGGAACAGGCTGGGCATATGGCCTAGTAGTAGAGTGCTTGCCTAGCATGTACAAAGACCTGGCAATTCCTTGGTATCACATACACAGAAAAAGCTAGAAGTGGTACCGTGGCTCAAGTGATAGAGCTCAGGCCTTGAGTTCAAGTCCTAGGACCGGCAAAAAATAAAGAATAGCACGTAGTTGGCCAGGAATTAATTACTGAAAGATGACAGCTATTCAAATCATATTTTAAGCAAATGTTTCTATATTAAAACTTGAACCTATACACTAAAAAGAAATATGATAGCCAGGTGCCAGTGGTTCATGCATATAATCCTGGCAACTCAGGAGGCTGAGATCTGAGGATATCAGTTCCAAGCCAGCCCAGAAAGGAAAAGTCCTGAGACCTTATCATCAATTAACCACAAAAAAGCCAGAAATGGAGATGTGGCTCAAAGTGGTAGAGCCTTGAGAACAAAAAGCTCAGTGACAGCACCCAAGCCCTGAGTTCAAGCAAGTCCCAGGACTGACACAAAAAAGAGAAAGACAGGGATCAAGGAGAGGGGAGAAGCAAGGGAGGGGAGGAAAAGGAAAAGGTAGGGGAGGGTGATATCCTAGGGAAATACACCCCCCCCCCCGAAGATGGGATACAACCAAGTGGGACTTAAAAAAAAGAACTTATTGGGGCATTCAGGTAAAAAATATTAAGACACATGAGAAAAAATTCTGTCAAAAGACTTCATGACAAGTTCTGTTTCTTACCGAAGTATAACAGATCACAAAATTAATACACTAGGTAAGCTTAGAGCTTTATGAATAGTCAAACTGTCCTCCAGGTTTAAAGATAGTTACATGTTCTTGAATACTTCCTGAAGAACCCACTAAAGAATAAACTGTACATAACCAAAAATGACTTGAAAGTCTCAGGACAAAATCTGGTCACATAAATTAACAACACTGAACTACAGAACTAAAACTAACCATAAAGAAATGGATAACATAATAAATTATACAGAACTATAGGCATCCACACACAGTGAAACCAAAGAAGAATGATCTTAGGGGATATAATGCCTATGTGCCTCTTATATAAATAATTATTAAAATGTACTACAGAAAATGCGGGAAAAAGTAATCCTTGTGGAATCCTGATTCACTTTCCACAGTTAATATATGTCAGACCCAATTATAGAGATTTATATCCTATTTTATGTTTCTAATATTCATACTGTAAGGCAAATGAGGCTCATCTAGTTACTTTGGAAAAAAAAAAACCCAGATAATAGAATGTATGTGCTACAAAAAGATCTAACTCCAAAATATGAGAAAAGGATAGACAGAAGTGGATATTAGAATATTCTTATTAAATGCTACACAAATATTAACTGAAAAGTTCATCACTTAAATGTTGGGAAAGAGGGAAAAGAGAAGATCTGAAGATTTAAGAGTGTAGTATTTGTGAGGAAATGACACTGTTCAAAAAGAAATGTACTCATTATCTGACTTATGTAATTGTACAGAATAAAACATTTTAAGTATAATATTAAAGAAACTGGATTGAAGAAAACCAAAAAGTAAAAAAATAATAAAATTTGGGCTGAGAGTTGGCCTAGTGGTAGAGTGCTTGCCTAGCATGCACGAAGACCTGGGTTCAATTCCTCAGTACCACATATATAGAAAAAAAAGCCAGAAGTGGTGCTGAGGCTCAAGTGGTAGAGATCTAACCTTGAGGAAGTCCAAGGACAGTGGCTCAGGCCCTGAGCTCAAGCCCAGGACTGGCAAATAAATAAATAAATAAAATTGAAAAGCATGCTAGAGCTGACTATGATGGTATATGTCTGTAATCTCAGTACTGGGGAGGCTGAGGCAGGAAGAGCAGAATTTATATAAATTTGGACCCTGTCTACCACCAGATGCTGGTGGGTCACACCTGTAATCCTAGCTACTCAGGAGGCTAAGACTGAGAAACATGGTTTAAAGCTAGCCAGGCCAGTAAAGATTCTTATCACCAATTAACCACCTAAAAACGGGAAGTTAAGCTATGGCTTAAAGCAGTGGAGCACTAACCTTGAGCAAAAAAGCTCAGGGACAACAAAAGGTTAAAATTATAATAGTTCAGAAATAGTACAGCCAGATGATAGGGACAGATACTCAAAAAGGAATGAAGTTGTGTGTGTGTGTGTGTGTGTGTGTGTATACATGTTTTTTAGAAACAAAGACTAAAGTACAAAGGTCGTCTTCCCCAAAGATCACTCCCCTGAAGTGTTTAAGAAGAAAACACTAGTGAGAAAGTGAATAAACTGATGAGAAAGTGGCTTGGAACTGATATCCTCAGATCTCTCAGCCTCCTGACTTCAATCCCCAGGAACAGCACCAACAAAACAAAACAAACAGAAAGAAAACCGCAATCAAGCAAAATATGAGTACTAAAATATTTCAAGTGTTGAAAGAAAACACCAACTTAAAGTTTATTATCCAATAAAATTATTCTTCAAAAATGCTGTGAGAGGCTGGGAGTTTGGCCTAGTGGTTAAAGTGCTTGCCTAGCATGCATGAAGACCCGGGTTCGATTCCTCGGTACCACATACATAGAAAAAAGCCAGAAGTGATGCTGAGGCTCAAGCCCAGCAGAGCTCTAGCCTTGCGCAAGTCCAAGGACAGTGCTCAGGCCCTGAGCTCAAGCCCAGGACTGGCCAAAAAAAAAAAAAAGAAAAATTGCTGTGAGAATAAGAATCACTATAAATTATATTACAAACTCTTGGACAACCTCTACAAACAAGTTTAAAAGAAATGTAATTGGAAGCTGGGCAAGGTGGCTCACACCTGTAATGCTAGCTACTCAGGAGGCTAAGATCTGAGGACAGAGGTTCAAAGCCAGCCCGGCACTACAAAGCCGGTCAGACTCTTATCTTCAATTAATCACCAGAAAACCGGAAGTGGCACTGTGGCTCAAGGGGTAGAAGGGTAGCCTTGAGCTGAAGGGCTCAGGGATAATGCCCAGGCCAAGGGGTAGGGAGGCAGCCTTGAGCTGAAGAGCTCAGGGACAAAGCCCAGGTCCAGAGGTAGCCTTGAGCTGAAGAGCTCAGGGACAAAGCCCAGGTCCAGAGTTCAAGTCCCACAATTGACCAAAAAAAGAAAGAAAAAGAAATGTAACTGGGGCCAGGAGTGAGGCCTAGTGGTAGAGTGCTCACATAGCATGCAAGAAGACCCAGGTTGGATTTCTTGGTACTACATACATAGAAAATAGCCAGACATGGTAGAGCTCTAGCCTTGAGAAAAGTACATGGACAGTGCTCAGGCCCCGAGTTCAAGCCCCAGGACTGGCAAAAAAAAAAAAAAAAAAAAGAAGGGCCGGGAGTTTGGCCTAGTGGTAGAGCCCTTGCCTAGCATACACAAAGGCCCGGTTCAATTCCTTGGTACCACATGCATAGAAAAAAGCTGGAAGTGGTGCTGTGGCTCAAGTGGTAGAGCTCTAGCCTTGAAAAAAGTTCAAGGACAGCGCTCAGGCCCTGAGTTCAAGCCCCACGACTAGCAAAAAGAAAAAGGAAAAAGAAATGTAATTGATACGTTCAGAAGAAATGAAATCACACTGAACACTCACTTCAAATCAAAGACAGCAACAAAAAAAGTAAAAAAACTTAAACTGTATAGTGAACAGAAGACAGTTACAAATATGGTAGCCAACAAAAGAAAGACAACCAGAATGGTAGAAAAAAAGTTCAAATATGTTGTCTGATAAGCCCACTATAAATGTTAACACACAGATGTAAAAAAAGTGTATAAATATCATATGCTAAAACTGGTACAGCTGGAATGGTTATATCAATACCAGGCAGATTTAAGAACATAAAAAATCATCAGGGATGAAGAGGGGCATTTAAAAATGTAATTCTTCAGGACATAACAATGTCTAATGTATGTGTACAAAGCAAAAAATATGTCAAAATACTTGAGGGAAAAACTGACAGAACTGCAAGAAGCACTATTATAATTTGAGACAGCATCCTTCCTCTCTCAGTAATTGAAAAATTTAGCCAGCAGAAAGTCAGAATACCACTGAACTGAATAGCACCATCAATCAACTGGATCTAATTGATATTTATAAAATACTTTATCCAAAGACAATATACATTTTTCTCAAACTCACACAAGTACTTTCACCAAGACAGACACAAACACACATTTATAATATAAAATAACAGATTATACTAAGTATTTTCTCAGACCATGATGGAATTAAATAAGGAATTGTTTACAAAAAGCCAGAAATTCCTAAAACAAGTTGAGTAAACAACACACTTCCAAATAATACATGGGTCAAGAAAATCTCAAGATACACAAAAGCACTTTGAACTAAGTAAAAGTGAAAACAGAACTTATCAATATGGTGAGATGGTCAAAAGCAATGTTAGAAGGAGATTTGTACATCACTAAATCCACATTAGAATATTAGAAAGATTCAAAAATAAATTACCTGTTTTGTACTATGGGAAAGAAGAACAATTTAAGCATAAAGCAGAAGAAAATAAACAAATTAGAATAAAAATAAATGAAACTGAAGACAGGAAATGAATGGGGGGGGGGAATGAAAGTAAAAGCTGCCACCAGAAAACACCAATAAAATGGTCACACCTCTCATTAGGCTAAGAAGTAGAGAAACAATATACAAGTAACCAATACTAGGAATGAAAAAAAAATCATCAACACTAATATGTAAAATATTGAAAAGACAATAAAATGAATACTACAAGCAAGCAATTCCTTGAAAAAAAGAGAAGACCTGAGGGGTTAATAATTTCTAATGAATAATATATCACAGCATATGTACTTACTAATATAGTATAAAAATGGTAGAAGCCCTAAAAAGGCAAAAAAGCAATAAAAATTTTTAAACAAACAAAAAACCTACTCAGAAAAGCTGGAAATGGCACTATGGCTTAAGTGGTAAAGAGATAGCTAGCCTCAAGAACAAAAAAAAGGCTCAGGAGGAGTTCCAGTCCCAGGACCAGAAGAATAAAAACAAGACATTAGCAAAGAGATAGAAAGGAAGCTAAAAAGATCCACCCAAGATATATAAAAGAACTCAAATTAATGGAAAGGGAACCTTTGCAACAAGTAATGCTAAAGCAGTTGGAGATCCACAGAACCTCCCCTCCAAAAAAGTTAATTTTGGGGCCGGGAGTTTGGCCTAGTGGTTAAAGTGCTTGCCTAGCATGCATGAAGACCCGGGTTCAATTCCTCAGTATCACATATAGAAAAAAAGCCGGAAGTGGTGCTGAGCTCTAGCCTTGAGAAAGTCCAAGGACAGTGCTCAGGCCCTGAGCTCAAGCCCCGGACTGGCAAAAAAAAAAAAAAAAAGTTAATCTTAACCTAAAGCTCCCACTTCACTTAAAAAAAAAAAAAATAATGAATCATGGATACATGAAGCTTAAAGAAATACCGGGGAAAATCTCCTCAGGATATAATGTTTCTGGTTTTTTGTTTTGTTTTGTTTTTGCCAGTCCTGGAGCTTGAACTCTGGGCCTCCTGGGCACTATCCTTGAGCTTTTATGCTCAAAACTAGTGTTCTACCACTTGAACCACAGCCCCACTGCCAGCTTTTCTGGTATTTAATTAAAGATTAGAGTTTCTTTTAACTAACATATAACATTGGTATGTGTTTTGGGGGTACAGTATTATAATTTGGTACATGAATACCATGCAGAATATTATAGCTATATATTATTGGTACAGTCAGTTGTAGACTAATTGTAATTTTATGCTATATAAAAGTAGAACTACCATACACACATCCTGTATTTTGGTACTAATTAATCTATCTTCTATTTAAATCTCTCCCCATTACCCTCTACTGACATCTATTTTATATTCTTTGTGATTAACTTTAGTTTCCACAAATGAGTAAGCATATGTGATATTTGTTCTCCTGTGCCTGGTTTATTTCCTTAATGTATCGATGATCCCTTTGTACAGATAAGTAATACTTGGGAAGATGGTAGGAGAGAGTATGTGATCCTATCACTTCTTAAAATCCATTCATTGAGCAATGGACATCTTGGATGATCTTCACGTTTGTGAATAGTGCTGCAATAAACAGACAAGCAGTTATCTCTTTGATGTAACAATTTTTATATATTCAGTAGTGGACTTCTGGATCATTTGATTGTGTGTGTGTGTGTGTGTGTGTGGTCTCCATACTGTTTTCCATAATGGTTGTACTAATTTGCATTCCTACCAGCAATAAATAATAATTCTCTTTTCTCTACATCTAAGGCAAGGAGTTCTTACTATACAAAATGCACAAGCCATAAAAGTAAAACAGACTTCAACAAAACTAAAAACTTGCTCTGAGAAAGACTGTTAATGGGATGAAAAGAAAGCTACAGAATAAAAAACATTCAGTGGAAAAGAAACGAAAGAATAGGCCAGACTTGATCTCAACAGGCTAGGATCATTTATTGCCAGCGAGGGACCGGCAAGACCCCTTCTCACGAGAGAGAAGAAATCACAGCTACTGTCTGGGGTGACCTATATAATCTGCGACCTTAGGGGGTAGAGAGAAGGTGGAGACTCTGGGGTAGACACGAGAATTAGGGGCTTCATCATGGCTGCTGCCCAGGCCTGAGAGTCAGATGCCTCAGAGAAAAGCTGTTTCAAGATGAGCTTTTAGCTATTCACTGCCTTAATCAAAAGGCCTAGTGTTGCTTGTGCAGGGAACACACTCAACTATGGGAAAGGGGGTACCCTTGAAAAACTGTGGGGGGGTGTCAATCCTTCATATTCCATCTTTGGATACATAGAAAGAATGGGTTGAAGAGAGAAAAAAATCCTTCATCTATAATATACAAAGTTCTTAACACTTAACAGCTTAACAAAGCAAACAATTCAATTAGAAACCAAGAAAAACATGGATAAACACTTCATTGAGACTATACAGATGGCAAAATAGCACATGAAAAGATGTGCATCATTAGCTATTATGAAAATCCAAATAAAGACAAGATAAAGACTACAATTTTTTAAAAGTCTTGATAGCAGCTGACAGCATAAATTCTGAGAAACTGTATCACTCATACATTATTGATAAGATTGTTAAATGTATAGGATTAAATGTAAGATTGTTAAATTCTAGGAAAGAGAATGAGTTTCTTACAAGACTACTATCCACATAATCTAATAATATGGACCCTTGGCTATTTATTCAAAGAAATGAAATCTTAATGTTCAAACAAAAACCTGTGCACAAATGTTTAAAGCAGTTTCATTTCTAATAATCCCAAACTGGAAATAATCAAGATGTCCTTCTACTGATGAAAGAATAAACAACCTGTGATACATCTGAATGAACAGATACATATGTAGTTGCTTGTATTTCCAAAAATTACACAATGGAAGGATGACCCAAAAGCTAATAAAAATGGCTGTCTGTATTAAGGGGGATTTGGAATAACAGAAATCAAAACAGTGCAGTTTAAAACTTGAAAATATGCACATGTTTAATGTAAAATAAGCAAAGCAAAAAGAAAACTTAGTTGGATATCAAGTTGTTGATATAACAGAGATTTTTGTTATGGTTGGTCATGGGGCTTGAACGCAGGGCCTGGGCGCTGGTCGTGAACATTTTTGCTCTACCACTTTGAGCTACAGCCCCATTTCTAATTTTCTGGCCATTAATTGGAGATAAGTCTCTTGCACTTTCCTGCCCAGGCTGGCTTTGAACTGCAATCCTCAGGCCTCAGACTCCTTAATAGCTAGGATTACAGGCATGAGCCAACAGCACAGGGCACTGAAGAGAATTTTTATAAATGAATACATTCCAATTAATCTTAAAAAACTATTTTTACTAACCTAGTAGAATACTCTTCAGGAGAAAAAGTTAAACTTTATTCATCAATAAAGTTCTTACTGATATTATCACTTTGAAACAAGCTTTCATATTTATGTACATTATACAAATGGCAAAACAGTCCTTATATCAATGTTGTTGTTCAAAGATACTTTGTTTGAAATGATCTGAACTAGGTAGGTTTTTTTTCTTAAAAAAAATTTCTTCCGAAAGTGGTGTTGTGGTTCAAGTGTAGAGCGCTAGTCCTGAGCAGAAAAGCTTGAAGATAGCACCCAGGCCCAGAGTTCAAGCCCCATGACCAAAAAATAAAATTTCTTCCAAACTCTAGGAAATGGAAACAAGACTTTTTTTCTTTATTGTGTTTTTGTTTTCTATCTTGTTTGTTTACCTGTCTTTGGGAGGATATGGGGGAAGCACAGAAATGGAAGGACAAAGGATGGACAAAAACAGAAGTGTTTACTCACTATGTTGAAAATGAAACTATGCAATCTGTGTGGAGGGACAGGAAGGAAAAACTGGGAGAGAACAAGGGAAGGGGTGACACTATCCAAAAAGAAATGTAACCCTCCTGTTCATCACCCTTATAATAACAATACTTTTTTCTTTTTTGGGGGAGGGGGGTGGAGTCCTGGGGCTTGAACTCCTTTTCCTCAAGGCTAGCATTCTACCACTTGAGCCACAACCACTTCTGGCTTTTCTATGTATGTGGTACTGAAGAATTGAACCGGGAGGGGTCTTCGTGCATGCTAGGCAAGCACTCTACTACTAGGCCAAACTCCCAGCCCCATAATAACACTTTTTTTTACAAGGGCTGGTTGTGGGGCTTGAACTCTGGTCCTCCGTGCTGTCCTAGAACTCTTCAGCTCAAGGCTACCGCCTTACCTCTGGAGCCACAGCCCCACTTCCCATTTTCTAGTGATTAATTGGAGACAAGAGTCTTTCGGACTTTAGTGCCTGGGCTGGCTTCAAACTATGACCTCAGATCTCAGCCTCCTGAGTAGACTCGTGAGCCACCATGCCTGGCTACAATTTTTAAAAGAAAAAAAAAATTTCTCCCAGCTGGGCACTGCTGGCTCACACCTGTAATCATAGCTACTCAGGAGGCTATCTGAGGGCTACAGTTTGAAGCCAGCCTGGGCAGACAAATCTGAGAGACTCTTATCTTCAATTAACCATAATTTTGATGATAAGAGGAGAAGGAGAAAGAGGAGGAGGAGGAAGAGGAAGAAAAAGAAGAGCAGCAGCAGAAATAGCAACAACAACACAACTGTGTCTCAAGTGGTAGAGGTGCTGGTCTGGAGCACAAAAACTTAAGGACAGTGCTCAGGCCCTGAGTTCAAGTCCCAGGACCACACAAAAAGTATATGGTTTTAAGCTACTAAGTTTGTGTTAATTTGTTACAGAGCAATAGATAATTACTGTAATGTCTTTTTCTTGATGCACACTCAATTATTTAGGACTAAAATAATATATCTTATTTTAAAACAAATGAACAAGAAAAAAACAGCTAGATGCCAAATAAAGATTGAGAATCACAGGATATCAGTGGCCTAGAAAACTGTTCACTGCAGTAATCACTTATCACCAAGCACCTGAAAATGTTTGAGCCTATAGTAATTATCTCTAAGGATTCAAAGCACGTTGGGAACACAAACCTACAAGTACTCCACAGAAATAAACCAAGCAACAACAGGGAAAAGACCATGGCAACAAAATAAACATTCTAATACAGAATAGGAAATTCTGGTGGCCACAATCAAACTAAAAAGCTAGATGAAATGGTTTGATGGCTCAAAAAGAAATCCAGAAAATTCTCCTTGGCATTCCCATAAAGTCTTGATTCACTGAATATCTCCAAGGCTTGAACTAATAGTCTTTTCAGGGAACAAATGATTTGCCCTTCAGTATGCATTTCAAGAGTAAGAACAGGCCCCCTTTCTACTTAAAATGTTAAATTTGGACATGATAATAGAAAAAAAAATGCTGTTAACATACACTTTCTTCTAGCCTCAAGAAAGATAAGATATAAAACTATGTCTAAGTACCCTCAAAGGTTTCTTTTTTTAATATATTTTATTGTAATTAATTAAAAGGGTTACATGATATTTGCCAGACAGAAGGTGCATTAATTCACATACATTGATATCCTTTCACATGTCTTGGTACCCATTACCCTCCCCCCACCCACCACCTACTCCCCGTATTGGTTTTCCCCCCTTCCCTATCAAGTTTCAGATAACCAAATACAAATAAATTCAATATATCAGATAACAAAGTGAGATACTGTAACAATATGCACACGGTAATTTTACTACAATACCCACTATTATCTTTTGACATAATCAAGTTCTTAAAATACCCCATTAAGTTTAATGAGTTACTATTGGGGGAAGGGATGTCTTTTTAAATTTATTCTGTAATTTCAACTCTACAGAATCCTATACCAAAAGATCTTAAGTACCAAAATCACCTATTTTAAATGAAAATAAAGTATTTGAGAAACTAAATGACTGATCTATAAATTAACCAAATTAACCAGTGTTAGAACTAGAGTTAGGGCCCATATCTCTTACTCTATATTCCCTCTAAACTACACAATTTAGCTCTTTCATATCTTCCTTATCTAACCACCATTCATTTTAGGGCAGCAACTTAAATTGCTGTATTAAGAATCCCTTAGTAAGTAATCCAAAGCTCCTTATGTAATTTCAACTCAATTAGGTATTTCTGAGACAATAAATCCTGATACTTTTTTGAAAATTAGAATAATTTTCTAACTTATTCCTGAATGATACTACAAAAGATTCACAAAATATTAAACTTCTATTTAAATGTTCTTAAAACTACTTAAATTCAAAATTATTACAGATCATACTACTTTCATAAAAACTTAACCTAATATTCTTCCAAATCACTGTATCTTCATGAACTTTTTCTTTCTTCTTTTTTTTGGCCAGTCCCAGGCCTTGAACTCAGGGCCGAACACTGTGTTATCCTTAGGATTTCTCAAAGCTAGAGCTCTATCAGTTGAGCCTCAGCACTACCACTTACAGCTTTTTTCTATGTATGTGGTACCAAGGAATCGAACCTGGATCTTTGTGCATGCTAGGCAAGCACTCTATCAGTAGGCCAAACCCCCGGCCCCATGAACTTCTATCTTCATTTGTACATATCTATCATATAACATTCACAATCACATGTTCAATTATATTTGGGCAAAGTTGTTTAGTTTTGTTGGGACTTAAAAATACCATAAGGACTAGTGCTTCAGTCTGCTGAGTCTTAAAACCTTAAACCTTAGAACCTATCTTGGAACCTAAAAGGGCTTATCCTCTATTTTGATGCCATAGAGAATCATTTCTCATCTACTAGCTACACTGCAACCCAAAAGGCTTCATTATCCAAGTCCCTAAAAATCATTTACTATTTTCCCTTTAAAAAACTGTATTTCCCAGGGCTGGGAGTTGGCCTAGCAGTAGAGTGCTTGTCTAGCATGCACGAAGACCGGAGTTCGATTCCTCGGTACCACATACACAGAAAAAGCTGGAAATGGTGCTGTGGCTCAAGTGGCAGAGCTCTAGCCTTAAGAAAGCCCAAGGATAACACGGCGTTCAGGCCTTAAGTTCAAGGCCAGGGACTGGCAAAAACAAATCTGTATTTCCCATCTTTCCCTCTGTTGAAGTCATGCTGAGTTACTGAATTATCACACTTCTGTGATTATCCCCCATGTATCTTACTCCTTTTGCATATTAATAAATTAGTATGCCTTTTATTTAATGTCTCTTGTCAGTTTATTTCATTGAACCATCTAAGTATAAAGGAGTCCCTATATCCTGATTATTTTATTGCTTTCCTCACAATTTACTGAAGAGCTGTATCACATACAGCACGTCACATTCATTATAGATCAGTGAATACAAATTTGGAGTGCTTCAGTAACTAAGTATATGGAATGTTAGCAGTTTGACATGACTTTGAAATAGGAATAATCAACTATCTACACCAATGTATGTATCCTAATAAGATCTTAGCGTTGTCAGCTTTGTTAATTTTGGAATGTTCATTAATTGGTAAAACAGTAGTTCAAGTTATTGAACCATAATGGTTCCAGGGGCAAGAAAACACTTCAGTGTCCAAAGCATTACCATATTTATAATTCAGTGCTCATTTTTAAAATTTAAAAAATACTTTTCGGGCCTGGAGTTTGGCCTAGTGGTAGAGTGCTTGCCTAGCATGCACAAAGACCCAGGTTTGATTCCTTGGTACCACATACCTAGAAAAAAGCTGGAAGTGGTGCTATGGCTCAAGTGGTAAAGCTCTAACCTTGAGAAAAGTCCAAGGACAGTGGTCAGGCCCTGAGTTCAAGGCCTACCACTGACAAAAAAAAAAAAACTTTTTCTATTACCCCTAGAATTTTATAAGAATGAATCGAAAATAAAAGTATTTTTAAAACCTCCTAGTATTATTAACCCAATTAAAATAATTCCCATCAGGTGATCCAAAAAAAAAAAGATGTTTGACTCTAAAATTTAACCAGTTAAAATATAAATTAAACACTGTGGAAACAGCTTTAAAAATCACATTAGTGAGAGAACAATGGAAGGGATGACACCAAAATGCGCTATACTTACAAACTGATTTTAATTGAAAATCCTTTGCACAGCTACCTAAAGGTAATTATTTTTAATGAAAAAAATCACATTAGAAGCTATGAAGTTACTATTTCACATCTAAATGTACTGTTTTTGATTATTCTTTGAAACTGGATTTGGGTCCTGTTAAGTATTTTCCCTTTGTCAGCGGGTACAATGTTAAGCTTTGTCACTGGAGGGGCCAGGAGAGTCACCCAAAGTAAGGGTCTTATTGAAGATTTTTATTCCTTGATGCAAGCATGTTTGCCCTGTATATATAATTTCTACAGTTCTGAGTTCCTTCTGTTGAGTCTCTTCATTCCTGTGGATTCCACAAGGCCCAGCTCCTATGTTCCTGTAGCTCCACTAACACCAATTGCTTCTCACGTTAGAATGTAGAATGTCTGTGGGTATTTTTACAAATACAGTGTATCGGACATTCAGATCAGTTTTTTAAGCAAATGACATGATCAGAATGGGAATATACAAAGGTGAAATTTACCTATGTTAGATACCTATGCATGATACAGTCAATCAGCCTTACATTCTTCCACTTTTTCCCCCTTTTCTCTACAGAACTCTTTCTAGACCTGCTAATAGTCAGAAGGAATAAGGAAGTAATATATACCGTTATACAGACCACGCCACACAAAATGAACCCACTAAAAAGGTGAAATCAAGTTATCTCATTAACCACATGTTTGAAGGTGAAGAGAGAGAACCTTCTGTGTTCACCTTTTTTCCTAATATTGTTCCTTAACTTTTTCTTTTTGGTCTAACTTCCAGATCCTTCTCTGTGTATAACTAGATAACTAGTAAATATGCTTGTGTATATACTCACAGGAAAAAAAGCATTACTTTTGTGGGGTCCTCAACTAGTACATTGGACTTATGCATCCAGATTATTACAAGATCCTTAAGTAATTAAATTGCATTTTAGTCAAGATATACTACTGTCAGTTAAAGGCTGCAAGCTTTTCTGTTCAAGTATTCCCTAACTTAGTTTTGAAAATGTATGCATATCCTTACCATTTTTAAACTGCAAGAATATTTTTTCAGTTTATAATTATAAAGGTTGCAATTTCCAGTATGCTGTTACCATTCTTAATAAAATCATTGGGTTTTTTTTTTTCCTCACAAAAGCAAAATAGTAGGTTGGGAGCTGATGGCTCACACCTGTAGTCCTAGCTATTCAGGAGGCTGAGATCTGAGGATCACAATTCAAAGCCAGATGGGCTAAAGTCCATGAGACTCCTATCTTCAATTAACCACCAGAAAACTGAAAGTGGTGCTGTGGCTCAAAGTGGTAGAGCACTATCCTTGAGCTGAAGAACTCAGGGACAGCACCCAGCCCCAGAGCTCAAGACCCACAACTGAACCCCCCCCCCAAAAATCGTATGAAAATATCATCAGCTGTTTTTTAAACATTATACAGGTTTCCTATACAGTCAAAATTATTTGTTTCTCCTTAAACTTATCCCATATAATTTACCTAATGTAATATACACATTTCTGCTTCAGAAGTCTAAGTCTCTTACTGTTCATTCTATATGGCTGACAGGAAAAGGGTATAAATTAAACTTTTTTGGTCCTAAGTGACTTAAGAAATTTCATCTACATACCACAGTCAGCATCCTACAACAAACAATATAAATGCAGTATAAATTTGGGTAGCTAATGATTTAATATAGATAAAAGAGTGGTAGAAATTATTCCCCATTACATACATGGGTAATAGTAACATTATATTATATATACAGATATAGGTAAATCCTGCTGCAAAATAAAGAGACTGTTCATAGGTATACACTCAGTATTAATAATACTACTGGGGAGCAAAACCACACTTTTGAGTAGCAAGGGTCTAATCCATGAGCAAATTCCAAGGTAAATCAATTTTAATAAAAAGAATACATGAACAAGATCCAGGAAACTGAATTATTTTAAACAATTTTTGCTCTATAATCCACTGAAAATCTACATGTACTCCCATGGACAAACATGTACCATTTGAAGATGCTAAAACTGAGATACTAAGATCCAAATATGCTAGTTCTTAAAATTTGAAAATTTTAATTCTAAGCCATAAACACTTTATTCATTTATTTCTCTAACCAAAATTCAAAATCACTAATATTAGATACAAGAACAAAATGTTTATTTAAAAAAAAAAAACCCTCAAGCAGGGCCAGGAGTTAGCCTAGTGGTAAGAGTGCTTGCCTAGCATGCACGAAGACCTGGGTTGGGTTCAATTCTTCGGTACCACATACATAGAAAAAAGCCAGAAATAGTGCTGTGGTTCAAGTGGTAAAGTGCTGGCCTGGAGAAAGCCCTAGGACAGTGCTCAGACCCTAAGTTCAAGGCCCAGGACTGGCAAAAAATAAAATAAAATAAAATATCCACCTCAAGCAAATCATAAAATAATCATTTATTTTTTCTCATTTAAATGTAATATTTGTTATTTGCTAAAATGAAATATTTAAGACTTTAGGCAACATCAAAAGGCATTAAAAAACAAAAAGCCATGGGTCCAGCTTAGTAGTGGAGTGCTGGCCTTGCATGTGTTAAGCCTTGAATTCAATCTCCAGCATCACTAAGAGGGGATAGAGGAGGGGGAAAGCAAAAAATAGAGGAAGAAATTAGATTTAAAAAAAAAAGAAATTTATCTCTTTCAAGAAGTCCTCCTTCGGGGCCAGGAGCACAGTCTAGCATTCACAAAGCCCTGGATTGTATTCCTCGGTATCACAAACACAGAAAAAGCCAAAGTGGCTCTGTGGCTCAAGTGGCAGAGCACTAGCCTTGAGCAAAAAGTGTCCAAGGACAGTGCCCAGGTCCTGAGTTCAAGCCCCAAAACTGGCAAAAAAAAAAAAAAAAAAAAAAAGAAAGAAAAGAAAAGTCCCATTCAACGGATGCAACATTCTCTAGCTTGCACTTCTCATTTCTGTAGCATTTACACTGCTTTTACTATTCCTCTGAATTTAGCTTTTACTACTTTCTACTGAATCCTTGTATGTATGTATGAATCATAAGAGATTTTTCTCTACTACTTTCTAACATGGCCAGTCAAAGGCACTCAACAGTTTATGATAAAGATAAACCAGAAATCTAAAAAGCCATTACTAGTTGCAATTCAAGTATCATAATACAGCAGTAAAAATATAAATAAAAGGGCTGAAAGTGTGGTCTACTGGTAGTGTTTGCCTAGAATACACAAAGACCGGTGTTCCATTCCTCTGTACCACATATACAGAAAAAGCCAGAAGTGGTGCTGTGGCTCAACTGGCAGAGTGATAGGCTTGAGGAAAAAGTGTCCAAGGACAGGGCTCAGGTCTTGAGTTCAAGCCCCAGGACTGGCAAAAATAAATAAGTAAACAAACAAAGTTTGTCACCCAGAGTATAAAAAAACTATTAAAGATGTAAGGATTTTTTAATAGCATAGATTACTTGTATGTAAAAAGGGGATTTCACTGTGACATTTCCACTCATGTTGATAATGTATCTCAAACTGGGACAAATAAAAACAACTAAATTGATACTTATAAACCTAAAACAATCAGTAATCTATCTGCTAAATGGGTTAAATACTTCAGGCTGAGTTTAAAAAAGAAAAGGTATGCTATTAACAAAACAGACTTTAAATATAGATACAGCCATCTCTTCTCTGCCAAAATTTTTTTTACATTTATAAAATGTTGGGGTTGAGAGCATGGCCTGGTGGTAAAGTGCTTGCCCAGCATGTACCAAGCCATGGGTTTGATTCCTTGGTACCACATATACAGAAAATGTCAGAAGTGTATAGTATGAAGCTAAACGAAAGGACCTCTAGGATATAGAAACAAAAGCCACAAATGAGTGATTGTTGTTCTTAATGTAGTATGTTATCTCTCATCTCTTTTGCTGTCCCTTGGTTATCTCATATTGTTACAGTAATTCACCTTATCTGATATATTATATATTTGTATTTGGTTATTTGAATTAGGATAGGGAAGGGGGGAAAACAAGATGAGGGGCGGGGGTGGGGGGAAGGAAATGGGGACCAAGACATGAGAAAGGGTTATCAATGTTTGTGAAATAATGCATTGTCTATCTGGTGAATATAATGTAGCCCTTCTATTAATTACAATAAAAAATATATGGAGAAAAAAAAAAAGAAAATGTCAGAAGTGGTGCTGTGACTCAAGTAGTAGGGTGTTAGCCTTGAGAAAGCCCAAGAACAGTGTCCAGGCCCTGAGTTTAAGCCCCAGGACTGCCAAAAAACAAAAAAAAGTTGCAGCATTTGATCAAGATAAAAAGCATTTCTAGACCCAGAGTGTGGTCTAGGGGTAGAGTGCTTGCCTAGCTTGCATGAAGCCATGGGTTCAATTTCTCAGTACCACATAAACAGAAAAGGCCAGAAGTAGTACTGCGGCTCAAGTGGTAGAGTACTAGACTTGAGAAAGCTCAAGGATAGTACCCAGACCCTGAGTTCAAGCCCCAGGACTGGCAGAATGAAACAAAAAAAGGGGGGAGGGGGAAGAAAGGGGGAGAAGAAGAATCTACAGAAGAAAAAAAATGAGTGATGCTCTGAAAAGAATCATAATTCATTAAAACTCAAATTATAATTCTCAATCCACATCATTTTGGTTGTCTTTATTTTTCTTAAGTTCTAGTAATTCCACACTGAAAACACACTAACTTTTGGTAGCTAGAAAGTTACCCAACCAATCCCATTGTCTAATCTCAGTTTAAAGAAACAGAAATAAAATGAAAATGAAGTGAAATATTCCCGAACTAGTGATTTACTTAAGTACCAAGCACCTATATAATTGCTGTAATAATTCTTCAAACCAACAGGTACAATAGTATCTGTAAACCATTTTTCAAATGTATGTAATAAAATCAAAATTCATTCAAAGGCCATAATAAAGAATGTAGCTGGGCAATGGTGGCTTAAGCCTGTAATCCTAGCTACTCAGAAAGCTGAGATCTGAGGATTATAGTTCGAAGCCAGCACAGGGAAGAAAAGTCTTTAACTCTTCTCTCCAATACAACACTCAGAAAAAGCTGGGAGTAGCATTGTGTCTCAAGTGGTACAGAGTGCTAGCACTGAGCACAAAGAGGTTCAGGGACAGTGCCCAGGCCAGAGTTCAAGTCCTAGGACCAGGGGGAAAAAAAAGAAAAAGAATGCAAGTAGGAAAAAAGGAATGCAAGTAAGAAACTCAAAGGCACGTATAAGATCTTGGCCAGGCACCAATGGTTTTCACCTGTAATCCTAGCTACTCAGGAGTCTCAGCTCTGAGGATGATGGTTTAAATCTAGCCCAGGCAGGAAATATTGTGAGACTCTTATTTTCAATTAACCACTAAAAAGCTGAAAGTTAAGCTGTGGTTCTAAGAGCATCAATCTTAAGTGAAAAAGTTAAGGGACAGCACCCAAGCCCTGAGTTCAAGTCTCAGTACTGAATCCCCCCCACAACTTCCCCCACCCCACTACCCCTCTTCATTCCTAAAATACTAAGAAAATTAATTTATGGTACCCAAGGTCTCCATCTACACAACAAGAAAATTCAATATCTTTTATCTAACAATTCAACTCATAACGAATAACCTGAGTTCAAATTTCCTTCTATAAGGTAATCTATCTCATTACTCATAAAAGTCAAAGAACAAAACAAAATCAGAACATCTAAATATCCAATAAATATGAAAGACGTGAGGAAATCTTTATTATATAGACTAGGTATTCCTTGCCCAAAATGACTAAGACAGAACTGTCACAGATTTCAGGGTTTTTCAGATTTGAGTATTTTCACAGCATCTACCAGGAAAGAATCTCTAATCCGGAAATAATCCAAAATGCTCCAAATGCTCTAAAATCTGAAACTTAAGATTCTCAAAAAGCTTCATATTTCAGAGACTTTCAGATTTCTGATTGTCAGATCAATGATTCTCCATCTGTTTATTAACAAGTAGAAGACAAGAATAAACTGGAAAAGACATATGGATGAAATATCTAGAATAACATATCTCAAGCTATTTAGTAATCTCTAGAGGGGTATTCGGGTAATTTATGTTTTTTTCTGTCCAATCTGTACTTGGCAAAAGCTCTACTAACAAAGTCTTTTACAATAAAAACAAAACATCTATTTTTAAATGTGAAAATTTTAAATTACTTAATAGGAGTTGAAATAAATTTGCCTGTCTTAATTGTTAAATTTCAGTGTTAAGACATTCAGTATTATGTAAAGATCATTTTCTATTAATGAAATTACCTACTATGTAAAATATTTCCAAAAGGCCTTTAGTTTTTATAATATATTAAAAGCTTAAATATCAAAATAAAATGTATCTAAATATCTTTCCCTGACTTGCTCTTCTAACTTTAGATATCTTCTTATCTATATTTCCAAGTAGGCACATAACACAGTCATATAGCACAGTATTGACTCATGACTATAATTCTAGATACTCAGGAGGCTAAAATCCAGAAGACTGGAATTCAAAGTTAGCCCAGGAGCAAAGTCCAGAGAACTCCATCTCCAAAATAGCCAGCAAAAAAAGTGAGCTGAAGGCATGACTCAAGTGGTATTCACCTCTCTTAACTTCCATTACCCTCACTGTAAAATATAACTCAAATTCAAACTTAGAGCTTTTTCTTTTCTTGGGGGGGGGGGTGTTGGTCAGTCATGGGGCTTAAACTCTGGGCCTGGGCATTGTCCTTGAGCTTTCTCAAGGCTAGCGCTCTACCACTTGAGCCACAGCACCACTTCAGGCTTTTTTTGCATCACTGGTAAGGAATCGAGCACAGGGCTTCATGCATGCTAGGCAAGCACTCTACCACTAGGCCACACTCCTGGCCCTAGTGCAACAGTTTTTAAATGAGAAGTTGCCAAGCCCCTTGAAAGCTATATGACCTTGAGCAAAAAATTTATGAAAAACAAAAACAAAAAAACCAGAAAAGCAAAATAGTTAGAACCATGGAGCCCTACTGCCTAGATTCAAATCTTATTTAGTTCCACAGCCTCAAGTAAGTCCGTTTATGTCTATGTCCTCAATGGGAGAAAAAAAAGATTCTTCATAGGACTGTAATAAATAATAAAATACTCATAACTAAGACTAGCATACAGAATGTGAAAGTGTAAACCATTTTTGCTACTTCAAGGGAAATTTCCACAAACTGCTCTACCAAAAATGATACCTCTTTATCAAGTTCTTTAACAGAGACAGAACTTGCCCTTAGGGCAATTGTAGGGAAAAGAGAACAATTTGTATCACATAGTTGCTGTTTTACAGTTATAACATATTTGCTAATGGAAGTTCAAAACCAAAAATTTTACAAGTGACCATGGCACACACCAACGCAGAAGACAAAATCCTCAAAATTCAAATTACTTAATTATACCAAAAAAAAGTTGTTTACTGTTCAATTACAATAATTTAGTGCTTTAAAAGACAACAGTAAAAGTTCTGAAAGCTGTATTTGTATTGACTACTCTACTACCTTTATCAATGTACCTACCTGAGAAAACTATAGCAAAAAATTTCTCCAATTTCAAGCAATTACCCTCTAACTCCAAAACTATGACTTTCAAACTCAAGTCAAGGGGCCAAGATTTCAAGACCTGTCAAATTAAAGGTTACCATCTGACCACATCCTTTCTAGCTTTGAAAATGTCCAAACTCAAAGGGGACTTGTGATAACCACATCTCCTGCCTATACCAGAATTTAAAGAAATGACAACCTGGAAATAGCCTAACTCAAAAGCGGAAACATGTCTGTACAGCCGTTAGACCAAACACGACCATCTCATTTCTCAAATGTCTGATTCTAACCCACATGTAGAAAATACAGATTACCTTCAGTTACAAAAAATGAGTTAGCCCACAAAATAGAGACCAAGTACTAAGGTCCACATTTCAACCTCAAATGAAAAGCTGGGTTTCAGCACCAATCAGGGACACGGTTATGCAGCAGCCAGCCATCAATAACCCACCCAGGCTAGATCACACCCCAGATACCCTCTTCTTTGAGCCAGATCCTTGATAGTCCCTTTACCAACCCCTTGACCTGGTAACTCGCAGGATGTGACTGGAAGTCAGGAGTTGAGATTCTTCTAGTTACAGTTCCTTTGTCAGACTTTTTTTTTGGACTGATTTGACCAGAGAAAGCAAATCTGGGGAAATGTAGACAACTTCAGTGTGTGTGTGCACACATCACGTATGCAGTCATCGTGTTTAATGATTTGTTCATAAACAGTGAGCCAGGGAGTGGGGTGGACCATGGGACGTGGAAACCACCGAAGCCACTTGTTCCATCTGCATGTAAAATTGGGAGTTAAATCTACTTCTCTCAAAGATAAACATGAAAACGTCCGGCAGGAATACAGTGGGGGTTGTTCGGCTAAATACTTGAATCTGTGATCCCACATCAAGTGGTGGTTTGAAGGTAAATGTCTGAAGGTTGGGCTCTTCTGTGAAACCCCTCTTCTCATGTAACCTTTCTCCTTCCCGCTGTTTTGGCTCCCCCCATCCCCCCCAAAAAAAATTCCACCCGAAAAGTAAAGTCCATAAAAGACAGCCATCGCCAGTCCTGCGCGTTCCCGCCCCTCGTCGGGATTCCAGTGGACTCCACAACTTCTCGGCCTCGCCGTGACTTTCCCCACCGCTCCCGGCCCACCCCCTGGCCTTCCGCAGCGCCTCCGTTTCCCACGCGGAACGGCCCCACGGCGCGGGTAGCCCTCCCCCGCCCCCAGCTCCCGCTCCTTCCCCCTCCTCCTCTCGCTCCCCCCCCCACCCCAGGCCCGCTCGGCCGCCACTCCCGCAGGGGAGCCCGGGCCTGGACCCCGCGTCCCGGCGCCCGCCCCGGGCCGCCGCACCCCCCCCCCCCCGGGATCCCGGGGCCCGGCCGGGCCGACGGCGTGGTGGGCGGCCGGACCGAGACTCCGGAGGCCGCGCGTTCCCCTCACAGGCCCCGCCGGGGCCTCCCCGGCTCCGCGGTCCTCCATGGCACCCTTGAGGCAACCGGAGAACCGGAAGGCACGAGACCGGGACCCGGCACTCACTCGGGAAGGTAGGTGGAGGAGAAGGAGCTCCACTTGTGCAGCGCGTAGGGCAGAAGCCGGCACTCGGGCGCCGCAGCAACAGCCCCGCCAGCCGCCATCTTGTCAGCACCGTAGCGGCCGCCGCCGTCGGCCGCGTCGCGCCGGGAGGCGGAGGGGGCGTGGCCTGCTCTTAAAGGGACCTCGGCCCGCGTCGCTACCCGCGCCGCGCAGAGACCCTGGGTGGGAGCGGGTCGGAAGGTTTCTCACGCTGTCCCTCCTGGACGACTGGCAGTAAACGGGTATGGGGCGGGAAGGTGGGCTCTGGAGGGGGCTCTTCCGAGATGCTGTGAAGAGAATGACTTTCAGAAAAGCAGGGTCAAGACAAAAGCTAAGCACGTTATTAAAAGAAATTGTCCTTACGGATGAGGAGGGGGAAATGAGATGACCAACTTCCCCTTTGCGCTTTTAGGAAACACTCCCCTCTAAGCCAGCTTTAAAATTCATGAGAGGAAACAGCACTGAACGGGGTTGGATTGCAAGTGACCTCCGTCCTTTCCTTCTGGAGTTTGTTCTGGGAGGAAAGAAATGTCGTTGTCACTGCGTTCCGGGTCAGACGGAGACGGAAGAGGAAACGCCAGTGTGTCCTCTGTCCTGCGCCGCTGTAAACATGTCACATTCCTACTAGTTCTGTAGGGAATGACGTTCATTCACAAGCCACAAAAAAATTCTTCACAGAGTTGGGTAGCTGTGTGTCATCACTTATTTCCTGTTGGTAAATCTGCCACAATGTAGTCCTGACACACATGGGGGGGCCCTGGTGGAGGAAGAGGAGACCTTGTGTGCTAAAAGCCAGATGGGCATCACAGCTTCTTACCACAGGAGGAACACTGGGTCCGACTACGTGGCAAGTGTAGATTATGCTTCAATCAAGTACCAGTTTGTCAAGTGTATGCATAGTTATTCCTTGGCTTAGGCACTATAGTTATCGACATACGTGTCAATCATTGCCCCAAGGAGCCAGGCTCTTGAAAGCCTAAATGGTATGTACCATTTAGAAAAAGCTCAAGCAAAGAGTTTCTCAGTGATCAACTGAGTCCATTATTCTGTTCCCTCTTGTTATGATCATTAGCCTGACTCAATTCCCTCTAGGCCTTTCCTGACTTCCTGTTTCCATTGAGGGGAAATGTGGTTGCCTTCCCCCACGATACCAGACCAGAATACCAAATAGGCCTGGCACAGGAGCTCACTGTGCCAAAAACATCCTAAAGTTTACAGTTTGAGGCTAGGGTCCGCAGGAAAATTTGTGAGACTCTTATTTCCAATCAAAAAACCAGGTCTTTTGGTGTAACTGTTAACCCCAAGGGTAAGTCTAAACCAAAGCCTGGAAACTCACTGGCCCCTATTTTACCTAGCTAATTCTTACTCATTCTTTAGAAAATTTTGTTGATGGGCAATCTTACCTTATTAATTTTGAGTTTAGTTTTTTTTTCTCCTTACATTTCCCTTAGTACCCTGAGTTCTTTTTTCCTAGTGTAGCAAACATCACAATATGATTTGATTTCCTCTTTTCTTTTGTTCCCAAAGGATAACTCCTATGAATGTAGGAGTCATGGCTATATCAGTTAAGACTATTGTAGTCTCTATCAGTAGTAGATGTTCAATACTTTACTGAAGAACAAGTGAATCATTCCAAAAGAGAACGTGAATGAGAGACAGGTATTGCAAAGAAAAGAATGACAAAACCTCTACAAATAAATATCCGTGAACAGAACTTTCTTCAACACTGACTTCACAAATGATTAACTAATTCAAGCACTCCTATGTCAAGAAATGCAGGCCGATATATATTGTGATAGTGAGTCTAAAATATGGCTAAACAAAATTGAAGATTATATAAGAAATTCCAGGCTGTGCAGGAGACTAATAGTAGCTAGATTATGAAATCTCAAGAGTATATCTTCATTCTCCTCTGTCTTTGGGGTGTGACTTCAGGTGATGGGGTTGTTTGGAAGGATGTACTGAGAAGGCCTGGAAACTGATAGCAGCTTTATAGTCTCTAATTCTCCTGCACTTCAAAGACAGGATGTACTGATAGCTTCATGGAAAGCAATAAATCATTCTTTATCAAGAATCAACAGCAGCTATGATGACACCACAGATGTACTGACAGAGTCATCCTGTTATCCTCTGTAGTCTTCCAGCACACCGGTCATATTTAACACTTCTCAGAGAGAGTAACTGGTGGTATTTAGGATTTTGCTATTTTACTCCCATGCTGCAAAGAAAGACTTACAAAGAAGCAATAAGGTGCCCTGGCATAGATGCTTGTGAGAACTAGAAAAGGTCCTACCTTTCACAGCTTACCTTCTTGGCAGAAACAAGACAACTACTAATTATTTATTTTAGTCTGTGCTAACTGCTGAAAAGAGACTAAACAAGAGTCATTCTTAGACTGGACTGTGAGAGAAAGCTTCTCCGAGAAAAAGTAATGGCTGAGCTGATATCTGTACAATGGGAAAAAGCCAAGCATACAAAGGCCGAGTTAAAAGAAAAAAATTCCAGGCAGTAACAAGATGCAGTGCTTTATCCAAGGTGATTTGGCAAGTCAGTTCTAGAGTCAGAATCTCTGGTTCAAAAGCCTATTCTATCATGCCACAACTCTCAAATGAGTTGATATGTGAGAATAAATTTAGTAAATTCCGAAAGATATTGTCAATGAGTAATATAATAAAGGCCACCAAGGTTAAAAAGCAAAAACAAGTGCAGCTGAGTTTATTTTGGGGCAAAGGTACATTCCACTTGGCTAAAGGCAAAATGTATGTGTTTTTCATTGTGAAGGAAGGGATCTCAATGGCTGTTATATTCATTAATGGATCCATATCCTGCTGTAACAAAAGACCTTGAGATGGGAAAAATTATAAGGAACCAAAAGTCAAAGTCAAAGGTGCGAACAGGTTCAGCCTGGTAAGGGCCCAGTCCCTGTGCTTCCAAGATGGTTCCTTATTGTTATGTTCTCTGCAGGGGAAGAGTACTGATCCTCCTAGGGTCAGGAAGAGGATGGAGGCTAAAGGGGAGCTGGTTTCTCCAGTCCTTTAACAAGTGTGCTAATCCCCATTCATGAGAGCATACTCTATATAGCCTAGTTAACTCCCAAGGCTCCATCTCTTAAGACTGTTGCCTTGGGAATAATGTGAATTCAATGTGAATTAGGGATTGCAAATATTCGGTCCCTAAAGAGGTTTAAAAATCAAACCCTGGAAATAGATTGGGCTAAATCCATAGCTCTATATAATTGGTTAAAATAGGAACCATAATTCATTGGTAAAGGATTGTTAGCTGCTACGTTTATGTCACCTACACAAATGAGCTGTCTAAAGACTTGACCTACAACCCAAGTCTCTGAATTAGTCACTTTTTTCTTAACATATTTCATGAGGGATTGTATGTAATTTTTATATGCCACAAATTTTTATCTTATTATTCTTCAAATCCCTTATGACTATCACACAGTAGGTACTCAAGAATTATTTCCTGGGTTTTATCTCTTAAGTTTTTCCCGAATATGTTTCAATAAAGAAGTTATTGGTTGAGTCATCTATAAACCAGAAAACTGGACATGGTTTAGTATCCATATTTTGGTTAGAAACTGAAGAGAAAACCCACTCGGAAGATTGTAAATGAACTCACCCCCTTACAATTCCTATTAGGTGTCTCTTACATACAGAAATTTAGTATCTCAAGTCTCAGAACAGCCCCACTATTAAAGTGAGACTCTGAGAAGGTAAGATTCATCACCATCTCTGTTGTAACATCATCCCAGGATTAAGGGATCAGGAAACCAAAAGCAGGAATCACTGATACATTCCTAAAACTAGCTGTTCTGGAATATTTTCTTTCTAGCACTGAGAATTGAACCCAGGTCTCACACATACATGCTCTACAACTGAGCCAGTCTCTGCCTTGAAATCGTTTGAGTATAACATTGCCAAAAGAAAGGAATGAAATGCAAGGCATCCTAGTGTTTTTGTTTATAGAATAAAAGGCTATCTCTTTTATTTTCTAGGACAAAAAAAATTGCAGTCCCGCCTCAGTGGGGCCCTCTTTGCTCAGGTCACAGGTGAACTGTGAGAGGAGCTTCAGGTAAGAGGCTCAGGTCTCCATTCTCCCAGGAGGTGGCAGCAGCAGCAGCAACAGCCACAGCCACAGCGTCGGCCTCGGCCTCAGCCTCAGCCTGCTGGAGAAATCACACAATTTTATTTTCATGTTGGCATTCAAACCTAGAAATTCCTGGTTCCAGAGACCACTTTATCCCTTCCTTTTGCTAAGCTTGGTTGGAGTCAGGCACAGGGAATAGAGAAGCTGGCAATGAATTTCTTTCTAAGTGCCCAGCTTTTTTGGTAAACATTTTAGTCTAGGCTATGACCTTGAAGTGTGTGTGAAGGACAATCAGGAAATCTCTGGCCAGGGAAAAAGAGCTTCAAAAAGAAACAAACAGTGACTGAAACACATATACACAAGTATAAGGCCAGGGGACAGCAGGTTACAATTTTGTTCCACACAACGAGAATAGATGCATCAGGCATCAGCCCAGCAAACTTGACCTTGACATCAAACCTGTCAGAGCAGCCACTTCCTGATCTACCCAGGCTGTCTTGAAGTGCTTGCTACTCCTTCATTTATAATTATTGCTCTTCTCAGGATTAAGGAACACTGGTCTTTACTCTTTCAGAATTTTAACAATCTCAGACACAACAAAGTGTTACTGGTTGTAAGTTAATCCCTGTTGAACACATATCCTGTCTTGGCAGACACTGCCAGCTGCATAGGAGGTGGGCAGAAATCCCAGGAAATGTCCGGACACCACACAGCTATGGATGAACTGTCAACTGCTAGGGGTTGCTTTGCAAATTACCACATCCAAATAAAGCTGACAAAGTGACACCTCAAAAAGCAATTAACACTCATTCTTAGTATGTTTGTAACCAGAAGGCCTTTGGGAACAAGTGGAATTGAACCAAAGCATCCCAGCTCTCTGGGAGGAAATGTCTGAGATTAAGGAGATTTCCTGGTTTTCTCCTATATGTACAGCTAGAGGTCTGATTGTTGTGCACAAGGAGACAGAGCTAGTTCCTCTCACCCTGTTGTATTCTGCTTATTTGGAATGCTTAGACTTCCATTGTATACCCAATAAACACTTACAGCGCACCTCCATGTGCCAGGTGTTGGGAATACACCTGGCTGTTCAAAGCCCACAATTAAGTAAGTCAGATATTAAGTGGATTGACTTGCATTCAGAAAGGGTTGGCAGTGATGGAGATAATATTAGCAGTAGTATTATCTCCAAGATCAAAGACCACAATATTGTATTCCCTGGTGACGGCTATTCCTATAATATAGTAGAAGCATCCAGACATAATCCTGTAGTTCTACAGGTATTCATCCTGATGGGTCTGTCAAAGAAAGCCTTTCCTCCCAGCTTTATATATTAAGGCATCATGTATTAGAACTCCATCATCTATTTAAACCCCTTCTGAGGCCAAGTGTGATGATACTATACCAAAGACAGAGATCCAGAGGATGAAAGTTCAAGAATAGCCTGGAAAAAAAGTTAGCAAGACATCATTTGGTTTGCCCAATACATCAAGCATGGTGGTACTAACCTATAGTCCCAGTGACACAGGAGTAACAATTGAAATCCTACCTGAAAAAATAACTAAGACAATTGAGGTATGGCTTTCGTGGTAGAGCACTTGCCAAGCAAGCTCAGCGCTCTGGATTCAAACCCCAGTACTGCTATCAGTCAGCCAACCAATCAATCAAGCCCCTTGTGTATAAGATTTTATTTCAGAAAGCCACAATAAATGGAATTCATATGTTTTACCTGGCACAAAAGGGTGAAGGAACAGATTACTCCTCTACCTGGTCCCCAAGAGACTATTAACTCAGGTGAAAGGCCAATTAAATATTCCAGTGTTAATGAAACAGAGGAATAGAAATGGGAGGCATCTGTGATTGCAAATTCTGGATGGTTCCACATGACAGAGCAGAACCCAAGGTGGTCCAGGATGCTGAGGGAGGAGCTAAGCAGTGGAATCAAGGTCAACAAAAGTTTGCCATTAAACAAACATCAGATGTCTTCATATTGTTGAAGTGAAATCATTTCAAAAATGCAAATCTTTATAAAGGCCAGTCCTAGCATGTTGATAATGCTATTTTCTTCCTGTGGATTTGCAGATAAGCTCTAAATGAACTTCCTCTCCAACTCCACAACCAATTTACAGCCGTCCTAGTTACTAAATAGGTAGCCTAAAAGTTGAGACCCTCTGACCTTAGGCTTAATTTGTATCCAAACTTGATGTTTGGGTCTTTGCTTCCGTAGGTCAAAATAAGTCAGCATACCATTATAATGGTATTCTCTGGGGAGTATTCAGAGAAAAGCCAGGGAATCAGGCACTGAGTCTCATCTCTGGCTGCATATTGGAATCATTTGAAGAACTATTTTTTTTTGCCAATCCTGGGACTTGAACTCAGGGCTTGGGCATTGACCTTTGAGCCACAGTGCCACTCGGCACTCAAACTAGTACAGGGATGGTGTCTGAGGACTACATTCCTAGTTACTTGGATGTTAGAGATGAGGAGGATTACCATTTTAGGACATCAGAAAAAATATGAGACTTTACCTTGCCCAACAGTTATAGTAAACACCTGTTCTCCCTATGATATGGAGAAGCGCCAATAGGAGGATCATGATCCATACTGGCCTAGGCATAAAGTAAGACCCTATCGTGTATAATGTAAAAAGGGCTTTGGAGTGACTTAAGTGGTAGAGCACCTACATAGCAAGGGCCTGAATTCAAAAATCCTCATATTTACCTGTAAACCAGTTATACATTAGGGGTGGAGCCTTGGTACCAGCATAGATTCTTTAAAGATTCTTAAAAGATTTCTATGCACTAAGATTGACAATGGCCCCCATTAGGTTAGGATAATAACAAAGCAGAAGGGTGCCAGTCGCCTTTTCCAATAGGAAGTCTTCAGCATCAAGAAGCCTTATGCTATTGCTACAGTGGTTCCCAACTTGGACATTCACTTCAAAGGATTTTCATTTCTACTTTCCCACCTCCCCTACCAGATGCCTTGTGAGCAGCAGGAATAGTAGCTGACCAGGCTTTCAAAGAGAGCTGGTAACTAATGATGGCCATACTTATGAGATCCCATGCTGAGCTTAAAGACAAAAATAATGCTTTTAAAACTACACACACACACACACACACACACACACACACACACACACACACACGTATCACAAATCTACAGATCTACAGTTTTGTCTGTCCTTTTCTGCTGTTGTTGTTCTTGTTGGGTGTTTCATTTTTAAGATGAAAGCTAGCCTCCAAATCTTCTTCTTCCTCTTTTAGTGTCCAAAGTACCTCTCCTCCCTTTTCACTCATTTTCCCCTTTGTCCCTTTCTCTTTTCCCCACTTGGCTGTCTCCTTCACCTGCTCTCTACTCCATCACTATCACTCTGTCTGATTAACACGACCCCTCCCTCATCGAGCTTTCATTACTTACTGGCTGGGCCTCCCCTATGCTTACCCTATATGTCTCATTTTTTCTTACTCTCCTTTTCTTCCCCCTACCTGCAGCCCACCCCTCTCTAATGTCTTACTATCTTTCTTACTTCTAACTCCTTAGTTAGGCAATATGGGGGAAAAAGCATCATCAATTAACTATAATTATTAAATATTTTATCTGGGTGCAGGTAGCTCAGACCTGTAATCCTAGCTACTCAGGAGGCTGAGATCCAAATATGAAGATTTGAAACTAGTCCAGGCAGAAAAGTCCATGAGATACTTATCTGCAGTTAACCAACAACAACAAAAAAAACCTGAAAGTAGAAATGTGGCTCAAGTGATAAGGCAGGGGAAATGATCTGGACAGGGAAGTTAAGCAAGAGTGTGAGGCCCTAAGTTCAATACCCCAGTACTAGCACACAAAAAATAAAAAAATATTTTTTTAAATTTAAAAACTGATACATACTGGAAATACATTTCTCTCTCCAAAGACAAAAAGAAAATCCGCACTCATACTTAACACACCTTAAATGCTAACTACAAGATAATTATTTTTAATAACTCCTAACATTTACCCTAGACTTTTTTTTGTAAGTTCATTGGCTCTCAATAGCAAAATTGTTCTGTGTGCTTCAATAATCCTGACAGCAGCAGCTGACATGGATGCAAAAAGAGAAACAAGCTAAACACAGTGGTTGAGCAGATACACCCTGAATTGCATATTCAGTTGCAAAATCATCATCATTATTATTGTAATTACAGAGGGGAGGTATTTCAATAATTGTTCAAAGTGTCTTCTTGAGGAAATAACTAAATCAGGGCCAGCTGTCACAAACCAATCTACAATAATGATCCCCGTATGTGTAGCTTCAGTATTCACAGCAACTCGACAACAACAAATTGGTGCATTCATCTAATGTCCCTGAACAGCCTAAACAATAACAAACCTAGGATCAGCTCTGAGGTCTCACGTGGTACTTGACCTGTGTTTTTAAACAATGTCCCTAAATAACCTTAATACCATAAATGGCAAAAAAAATTCAGCATCAATTTAATAATAAACAAGGATAGGAGGTCTGATGTCCTTCTGCACTGCAGGGCAGTAAATAGAGGTAGATGGATCAGTGAACAACTAAAACAATGTAAAAGGAACTTCCATGAAGAAAGACATGTTTTATTCACTTGGAAGTTAAAAACAAATGAGACTTGTTAAGGCCTTGTTTTTTAGTCTACATGTGAAATCAGCCCAAAGTATCTGAAATTTTCTCTTCCCAAGATAAAGCTGCATAAGTGAAGCTGCACCAGAGATTGGATGTACCACTTGACTAAGGACAAAAATTGTTTCCCCGATTGAGGCTGTGCTCTCAGATTAATACCTTGGGAGCTTTCAGGAAGACCAACCAAGCACATACATAGAGTGGAGAGTGGAAGACCCATCTAACTACATTCAAGAATTATTGTCAGCCAGACACTGTTGGCTTATGCCTGTAATTCTAGATACTCAAGAGGTTGAGTTCTGAGGATTATAATTCAAAGCCAGCCTAGGCAAAAAGTCCAACAGATTCTCATTTCCAATTAACTAGCTAACTAATGGCCAGAAAAAGAGGTGTGGCTCAAGTAGTAGAGTACCAACCTTGAGAGAAAAAGCCAAGGGAGAGCATGAGGCCCAAGTCTGCACAAAGAAGAAGAAGAGGAGGAGGACGAGGAGGAGGTGGAGGTGGAGGAGGAGGAGGAGGAAGAGAGAAGAGATAGGGAAAAAAAAAGAAAATACTTACTCTGTCTTTGTACCTTTGAATTATCGTCATATCTTTAGTTCCATACTCCTGAAGGAATTCCAGACAGAGGTGATGACAGAGGAAAAAGAAAATTTCTTACCAGTCCTTTTTGCTTACTGGCCACTTTGGCTTTCCACTTAGGACTACTGTGGAAGATCAAATGTGAGCCAGGTAGAGAATGACTAAGCAAGGCCTGAGGAATTTCCTGACAGAGCTCATCCAGCAGTCTGTTAGATTTCATCCTTCTAGTGGCAATGGGCTAGCTCATTTGCATATTTACATTCTTACTTCCCCCAAATCAATGTAGCCTCCCTACGTGCTTAGTGTAATTCATTAATGAATATATTTTCCATGAAAGAATCAGAAAGGGCACCGATTAACATTTCAAAAGCTGTTTCAACCTACAAAGTTTTATAAATTATAAAACTAAGATATGGCCATGATAAAAATAAACTAAAAATTTTAAATGGGCTAAACTGGAAGAGGAAAACAAATCCTTTCTGCTTTTATCACAAGATAAGCAATGATAACTCTTAGGTCCCATCTGCTCAGGAAACAGTCCCTCCCCCCTTCCTCTTCACCTGCCTGGAACCAGTAATCACCCGACTGTTAATCACCTGACTAAATCAGCAAAGGATCCCAGGCTTTGAGGTCATGTTCTCATCTGCTGAGGTCTTCCTGAGCCACACTGGTCAGTGAGAGGATCCCTAGGTTCTGAGATCACTTCCCCATCTGCTGTGGTCCCACCTTCCTACCTTTCTCTTTTACCTCTGGTTCTGCATGCCTCCATCTTGTGCAGGCCTGCAATTTGTTCTCCTACCAATGATATTTATTTATTTAGCCAGTCCTGGGCATGGACTCAGGGCCTGAGAACTGTCCTTGGATTCTTTTTTTTTCCCTCAAGGCTAGAGCTCTACCACTTGAGCCTCAGCACAGTTTCAAACCTGGGTCTTCATGCATGCTAGGCAAGCACTCTACCACTAGGCCAAACTCCTGGCCATGAACTCTTTTTTTAAAAAATTGTATTTTATTGTCAGGATAATGTATAGAGGGGTTACAGTTACATTTGTCGGGTAGTGGGTGCATTACTTCTAGAACATTGATATCCCTTCTCATGTTTTTGTCCCCCTTTCCCTCCCCCAACACCTCCCAATCATCTTGTTTTCCCCTTCCCTTTTCTATTTCAAATAAACAAATAAATGGATATACAATATACCAGGTAACAAAGTCAGACACATTAACCACATGAGATTAACCATAAGGAAAAAAGAAAAAAGAAAAGAAATAACTGCACATTCCCACCAATAAACTCCTTTCTGCCTGAGCCATGTGATGGGTTTCGTTTTTTTTCTAACGATCCTTACAATAGCTATTTCGTGTGTGTGTGTGTGTGTGTGTGTGTGTGTGTGTGTGTGTGTCCACATAAAGATATGTAAGAGTTTCTACACAGATCATATTATATAATCTACAGTGTCCTATACTTCGCTTTATTCAGTGAATATAAGAATTACATCTTGGCATACCAGCTTTTAGCCACAGGATTGACCATAAGTAGCCGTAACTATTCTCCCGGAGGTGATCATGTAAGTCAGTTCCACTTTAGTTTCTGTGACTAGCCTTATACTCATGTCATTGGGAACATGTATGAGTTTAGTGTAAATGAAATTGCCAGATCATAACATCTATATATATGAGACTGGGGGGACAAAGGATAAAAGTCAGTGGTAGATCATTTGCTCTTCATTGAGTCCCAAGCATTTCCCCAAAACCCTAAGTAGGTGTTTGCCCCAAAAGTTGTTTCAGGAGGACCACTCACAGGAATTGCTTTATCACAACCCATACTTTCAGGAACTAACTAGGGCATGACAGGAACTACATTAATCTCTTCCAAGAGTAGTACCATTTATGACCTACTCACCTTCCACTAGTGTCTGCCTCTTCATGCTTTCACTACCTTTCAACATTGCTACACTGAGGACAAACTTCCAGCACAGGAAAATTGGGGGAATAAAACATATCCAATCTATAGCAGGCATCCTATTAAGGGGACCAGCAAGGCCTGTACATATCCCATAAAGCACTGGCCTCATGGAGCAATGACCTGCTTTAAAATGTCTATCAATGTCAAGGTTGAAAATCCTTGTTCTAGTCTATATTCAACAGCTTCCAAATTTGCTTGTTTTTGATAACCAATGGCTCTAACATCTAGACCAGTTGTTTTGAAGAATATCCCATTCTGTATATTATTTTTTGCCAGTCCTGGGGCTTGAACTCAGGGCCTGGGTACTGTCCTTGGGCTTTCCCAAAGCTAGCACTCTTCCACTTGAGCCACAGCATCACTTCCAGCTTTTTCTCTTTATGTGGTACTGGGGAATCGAATACAGGGCTCCATGCATACTAGGCAAGCACTCTATCACTAGCCATACTCCCGGCCCCCACTCTGGAAATTTTTTTGGATTATTTTCTTAGGACTAGTTTCCATTTATACTAAAGGCAATAACATTACCTCAATGACTATATCAGTTAGCTATTACTGCATAACAAATTTGCCCCAAAATCAAATGGTAATATTACTAAAAACTATTGCTTAGGCTGTCCTGCTGATCTGGATGGGGCTCAACTGATTTTTTATCTATTCATGCATCCCAAATAAGTTGGTGAGTTGATTGAGGCTGATAAGAAGGGAAGGTCACCAGTCTGAGATGACCTCCACTGGGATCAATTCCCTTAGTCTGTTATGCTTAGCAGGCTAAACTAAGTCACTAGGAGAGAAAGAGGAAACAGGCTTTGAGCAGTAGGCTTGGACCTGGCAGTCCGTTACTTCAACATAATGTAATAAAGAGAGTCTAGAGTCCAATGCAATCATCCCATCAAAGTGATATTGTGTACCTCTTATTGCATTCTATCAGAAGGTATACAGTGTCAGATTATCCCATTCTTCCTAATGCTAAGTTCAATACTTGCGTTAGTGGCAACTGACAAATCTCTCCTTTGCAAGGCATTAATGTTTTATGGCTGTGGGGTGGTACTTCGGTTTGCTGTGTCTATCCTGCTTCCTATTATATTGGTTTCCCAGGACTGTGGTAACAATACTCACAAATGAGTGGCTTAAAACTGTGAAATGTATTGTCTAAAGGCTAGGAGTAGGAAAATAATGAGTCAGCAGAGTGTGTTCCCTCTGAAACCTGGAGGGGAAAATAATCCTTCTTTGCCTTTCCAGTTGCTGGTAGCTCTGGGCATTCTATGATTCACAACTGTACTTCTTCAGTTTGACCCCATATTCACATGGCAGTCTCCCCATGTGTCTATGGCTCCATGTGTTGTCTTACTATAAAAACACTGGTGTTGCTTATTAGAACCCCCCCCCCCAGAATGACCTCATCTTCATAATTACATTTGCAATAAGAGTGTCCTAGTACAAGTATTTTCTGGAATACTTGGAACAAGGAAAATTTTCTCTTCTTTTGGAAGACATCATGCAAATCCTAATACCTACCCATCACCTTATACTCAGTGGTTTTACCTTTCACCAATGGGCCCTGCTTGAACTAGTTGTTCATTTGGATATTACATGGAATGGTTTTCGTATGTTTCATTATTTCTTCAACTTAAAAAAATTAGCTGGCATTGTTATATAAGGAAAGATTGTTTTCCTGTTTTTTTCTCCTTTCCTCCTTTCTTTTGACCACTATGATATTTGGTAAATCATTTAAATATACAATTTTTCTGTGTGTGTGCGTGTGTGTGTCTGTGTGTATACAGACAACCATCTATTTTTTCAGAGCATATAAAAAGCCTTGCATATGCTAGGCAAGAGTTCTGTCATGGAGCTATATTCCCAATATTTTATTCAGCTATACAAATAATATTATTGTGACCAAAGAAAGTCCCTAAGGCCAGTTCTTAGTAAAGAAAGCATAACTGATTTTATGTGTGTGTGTGTGTATTTGTATGTGTGTGTGTGTGTATGTGTGTGTGTGTGTGTGTGTGTGTGTGTGTGTGTATGTGGTTGCATGGCTTGAACTCAGGGCTGGGGCACTATACCTGAGCATTTTCACTCAGGGATAGCTATTAGACATTAGTAAAATTATTACATAACTTTGTCAAAGTTAAATTATAGGGTAATATCCTGTGTGTCTTAATGGTGCTTGAGCCACAGCTCCATTTCCAACATTTTTCGTGTGATTTTTTTTGGTCAGTCGTGGGGCTTGAACTCTAGGCTTGGGCATTGTCCCTGAGCTTTTCAGCTCAAGGGTAACACTCTACCCCTTGAGCCACAGCCTCACTTCCAGTTTTCTGGTGGTTAATTGGAGATTAGAGTCTCATGGACTTCAGTGCCCTGGCTGGCTTTGAACCACACTCCTCAGACAGCAGTCTCCTGAGTAGCTAGGATTACAGGCATGAGCCACCGGCACCCAGCCATAGCTGTGATTTTTTTAAGTAAAAAAATCAAAACAAAAAATGTAAACATTATTACTGGAATTAGCTTCTACAAGACATATTTCTGTCATGTACAGACAATCTCATCATTTCTCAAGTATACAGTGGAACTGTCACTTACTGAGGTTTTAGCTTTGCATATACTATTTTTGTCACAGAAATTCAGTATATCAGTAAGGTTACTACATATTACAGATGAGAAATCTGATGAGATAATAGAAGAAAACAAATTTTTAGAAGCTGATGATTTGAATCCTGACTTTAACACGAATTTGGTGGAAGATTTGGGACTTCTCTCAGCCTTGTTTTGCTTGCTTGTACAATAGTGATAATGAGATTGTTCTCTCCAGTTCAGCCTATAGCTTACCTGACCCAGGCTAGGTGTTATTAGGGCTATTCTGATGATAGGCTATGACTTCCAGGTCATCCTGGATAAATCATAGGGCTTCAACTAAAGTTTACATATCTTTGGGGAAAAAGAATTTGCCAATCAATTTCTTAAACAATATGAAGGAAGAACATTACATTTATTCAACTTAACTTTGGGAGCAGATGTTTTGGCATTTTATGTGTCTATGAGAAAGCTAACTTAAAAATCTTCAAAACAGATTCCAGATTTCTTCACTTGAAAACAGCACCTTTATTCATCCATTTCACAAGTAATCAGATACGTTCTCAGAGATGTGTAGCTAGGCAATTTCATCACTGTGTGCATGTATCACAATATGTATAATCACAAACTAAGATGTCACTAAATAACCGCATGGAACCACTGTCATATATGTGGTCAGCTTTTTACCAAAATGATCTTTAGGTGGCATATGAATGCTGTATTGTACGCCAACTCTATTCCTTGTGATATTCTTGGCATCTGGGACATGTCAAAGAATAAAACAAATATTCTTGTCCTCTCGTTGGGGGACACAGGTGAAAAACAGATGAATTTGCAGATTACATAAAGTACTAGAAGTAAACAAGTGCTAATAATAAGAAGAAATGAAGTAGGCACACCTGTCATCTTGGCTACTCTCCTAGGAGGCTGAGATCTGAGGATCACAGTTTGAAGCCAGCTCATACAGGAAAAAAAGTTAATGAGATTCCACAGCCAATTAGCCACTCAAAAGCTGGAAGTAGAGATGGGACTCAAGGCGTAGAGGGCTGGACTTGAGCAAGAAAAGCTCAAGGAGAGGGTGTGCTGGCCCTGAGTGCAAGCTCCAGTACCAGCACAAAAAAGAAAGTTAAAATTTTTAAAATTTAAACATTAAGCAGGGAGCATTTAGAAAATTGCCATTTTAAGCAAGTTTGACATCATTTTAAGGATGGTATTTGAGCAAAGGCTTGCAAGAGGTAAGGAAGGTAGTCACATAGCCATGTGGAAGGAAGCCAATACAAAGGCCATTCTCTGAGCAGCAAGGTCATGGTGGCTGGAATGGAGTAACAGAGCAGAAATATTTAATTTAACAAACCTGTAAATAGTCTGTACTGCTAGTACTATTTTTAAGCACTTACAAATATTAACTAATCCTCCCCAGAATGATGTGAATTGGACGCTCACTGTTTTTAAATTTCAGATAGGGAAACTGCATCAAAGGAGGGGTAAATAGCTATCCCAAATCATACAGCTAGAATATAATAGTCCTGGGTTCAGAACTTGGAAATCTGTAGTGATCAGTGATTTTAAGCCCTAGAGGATACATAGGTCACTAAAAGCCATTGGTGAAGAACAATCCAGTAAAAGTTTAGCAGTAGAGCAGTTCTTTTCACACATGAGGCCCTGGATTTAACTCCTAGCAGAAAGAAAAATGGATTGTGAGTGACAGGGTCTTGAACAGAATGATAGGTGTTATTCCGGAAATGTTCAAAAGAGTTGCATATCTTAGGTATCTATTTCTCTTGCTGTTTGGTTAAGCTAGATTTGAAAGGATTTTGATGCATGAGAACAAAGAAAATTATATTTTTATAGTTTAAAGATGGTATTCCATTAATTACCAAAAGTAATCTGTTCTTTTTTGTTTTAGAAGAACATCTTTATGCCGGGTGTGGTGGCTCATGTCTGTAATCCTAGCTACTCAGGAGGCTGAGATCTGAGGATTGCTGTTTAAAACCAGTCAGAGCAGTAAAGTCCAAGAGACTCTTATCTCCAATTAACCACCAGAAAACCAGAAGTGGCACTGTGGCTCAATGAGTAGGGCACTAGCCTTTTGCTGAAGAGCTAAGGGAGAATGCCCAGGCCTAGAATTCAAGTCCCATGACCAACAAAAAAAAGAAAGAACCTCTTTATTATGTGATTACAACAATATCATGCATTTTTGAGAGCACCAAAGCAAAATTCTGACCAGAAACTTTGTCTTCATACTGTGAAGAGGGAAAATTTCTAAGCACAAATGAAATATGCCTATATATATATATGCCAAAGAGGATGAGTTAATGGTGCTACCTTCTTGGAGTATCAGTGCGCCAAGACTACCAGTCTTATTGGGGGATCCATAACATCAACTCTACACAAATCTGGTAACATCTGCTCCAAGAACGCAGGCTCCAGTGACTTGTGTCATGAAAGAGATGTGGAGGAACAGCACAGGAAGAGTCTGCCTGATGAGAAGTTTCCGGAAGCAGGAAGAGTCTGCCTGATGTGAAGTTTCCGGAAGTTACACAGTCATCTAAGAATGATACTAAGGAGCATCCTTATCATAATTTGTTTAGCACTTAGTATTTGTTAGCAGCATGCTAAATGCTCTGTGGGCATGGGCTGTCTAGAATTATCACCCTTCTGTTGTGGGCAAGGAAACTAAGGCTTAGCAAGATTAAGGAAACAGTGTGACTTAGTAGAGCTCTGCCTGGGTCCAAAGCCTATGTTCCTACTCACTAGTTTATATTATCTAGGAATATAATCTAATAACTGGACTATGAAGTATAATGGCTTATGGGACAATCAAAATACCACTGGAGAGTAGTTCCAGTTCTGAAATTCTAAGGGTATGGTAAGTACAACTGCAAGCTTCCCTTGCTTCCTCTTTTTTTTAATATATTTTTTATTGTAATTAATAAAAGGGTTATATGATATTTGCCACATAGAAGGTGCATTAATTCACATACATTGATATCCTTTCACATGTCTTGGTACCCTTTACCCTCCCCCCCACTGCCCCCGCCCCCCATCTTGGTTTTCCCCCTTTCCCTATCAAATTTCAGATAACCAAATACAAATAAATTCAATATATCAGATAACAAAGTGAGGTACTGTAACAATATGAGATGCCCAAGGGACAGCAAAGGAGATGAGAGATAACATAGTACATTAAGGACAACAATCATTCGTTATATGGCTTTTGTTTCAATATGGTCCTAGAGCTTGAACTCAGGGTTTGGGATCTGTCCTTGAGCTTTTTTTGCTCAGAACTAATGCTCTACCACTTGAGTCACAGCCCCACTTCTGGCTTTTTGGTAATTTTTGGCAATTGGAATCTCAAGGGCTAATTTCCCTGGCTAGCTTTGAACCAAGATCCTAAGTAGCTAGAATTGCAGGTGTGAACCACTGGTGCCCAGTTTTTTGTTTGTTTTCAGGATAACACACCCCCCACCACATATCAGATCTTCTTGCTCATCTCACAAACTCTCAGTCACTCATTCAGTCTCTCCCCATCACTCTCCCAGCCTGTCACTTCCCCCTCATCTGCCACTGAGCAAGCAGGCTTGCTAGCTTTCTACCATGAATGTCTAGTTTCCCTCTTAACCAAGATTAAAGGGTGTGACTCACTGAGAGGCTTACAGTGGAGAGAGGTGTGATACAATCCACAGTCCGAGGGAAATAACTTCTACTTTGTGAATTTTGATCATTGGGAAATAGGAGAACGAAGGCTCCAAAAAGGTGGGTTATCTAATGCATATTTTCATCATCTCCCATGCCTGGCCATATTATGCACAGCTCCTTGGGTACCCTCTGTCTTCTACAGATTGCTCAAGCATCCTCTGGCAGCACTTCCTGTCTTTTTCTCTTTGTCTCCTTTCAGTCACTGCCCTAGGATTGCATCTCCTAAATAAAACATTAGCACTGATTCTTGGTTGAAGTTCTGTTTTTCTAGAAAACACAATCCAATCTATTCAAGTTTGGTTTCTCTCCATGGGACCACCTTCCTTCTTGATTCAAAGCCAAGCTTCCGAGACTATTTGCCAAAAGATAATAGCTGGTAGTACTGTCAATGTATCAGAATACCTGATGAAATTGTGCATTTCTCCTAAAAAATCATGACAGCTTATTTGGAAGAAACTTGAAAGAATTAAAAGAGACCTGGGTGCTAAAAAGATGCTGAGCCAGTAACTCATTAATAGTCTCACTCCTGAATTGCTCATTTCCTGCACATCTCCAGCCAGCTGTACCCTTCCTTTGCAGTCTTGTCCTTGTTTGGGCTCCCAAACTACTGTAACTGCTTTCATATTTGCCTGTTTCACATTCTCCCTACCCCCAATATGATCTAAACACCACTGTCATAGCATGAATGGTCCTCAAGGTAATTTGATCTTGCTCCTCCATGTTGAAAACTATACAGTAACGTTTACCTGACTACAGAATAATGCTCAGGGTTCCTTGTAAAACTACTCTTCAGTAATGATATGAGAACAGCTAAAGCCTGGCACTTGAGGCCCTCCACAAACTGTTCTGACATACATCTCCAGCTTTAATACCAAATTATAGTCTTTCTCTATTCAGCTCATGACACCAGCTGATCTGGGCTCATATATTTCTCCAAGTATGTATTGTGCTTTCTTGAGACCACCACACCTCTGTCATTGAGCTGGACAGCAGAGCTTCTTATGAGTTTGATAACTCCCCATCCCCAGTAAACGTGTCAAGATGCCCGTCACACCCATTGCCGCTCTTAATAGACAAAACACCAAATTATGTCTCAACTTATTCTGAAAAAAGTCATGGAATCCAGGAAGGGGCCCCCTAATCTAGGGCATCAAATCTATGCTGATGAGATGATTTTTTCCAGGAAGCTCTGCCCAACGGCCCACATTTGGTGACCAGCCAAGCTGGTCAGATCCTTTTGAGGATTCAAGTCGGAAATACACTGGAGGGAGTACGCTATTAGCAGCGGGCAGAAGCTAAAAGATCCACGGAGGGAGGGAAGGCAGCTGAAGTCAGGAGGCAGCAGACACCATGAGGCCAAAGAAGCTGTGAGACAGCAAAAAGAATAGGAAGTACTGAGGAACAAGGCCAGCAGAAGCAGAGAGTCATAATAACAGCAGATTATTAGAGTACAGCAACAGATCTTTACTGCCGAAGGGCCCAGAGGGTAACCATAGTTGCTATGGCTACCCTGTGTGCCCAATCACCTTCCAGTGTCCATTGGTCAACTTAGATTGAGGCAACCTGAGCACAGCTCTGTTCTGTTCTGTTCTGGAAATTAAATTTTTGCCTCTTGGAATCTGCCAGTCTAGATCATAGCAGGAAACTGCAAATACACTCACCCAGCTTTGAAACTAATGTGATGAAGATATATTTACAGGGATCTGGCAGGGTTACAGAAACATAAGAGGACATTAAGGCACTCAAGAACCAGCAATAGTAGAAGCCCAGGGCTAAAGCAAAAAGAGGAAGAAATACTTTTATCAAAGTCCAGAAAGAACTGGAATTGAAGAGAGACATGGTTACTGCCAAAACCATTATACTTAAGCAGAGAACAGAGATAAAATATCTCTATTTCTTTTCCTCCCTAATCTCTGCTACAAGCTAATGCCTCCCTATGGCAAATCCAACAGTGAGCATACTATATGGAATAACAGCTAGTCAGGCATAGAACAAGGCAGAGAAAGCAACAGGGTTATATGGTAGGTCATCTCTGCTCCCTCCCAAATGTCCACAGCCTAATCCCCAGAACCTAAAAATATTGTGTTATATGACACAAAGATGTGATTTAAGTTCAGAATATTTTGAGGAAGAATTTGTCCTAGGTTACAGGGGTGGGCCCTTAAATGAAATCATACAATCTCTTCATAATCTAGAAGCAGAGAGAATCTTAAGAGACACAAGGCAGAGATTGCACTGATGTGGCCACAAGCCAAAGAAAGTTGGGCTACCAAACTGTGGAAGAAGCAAGAAACAGATTCTCCTCTAGAATCTTCAGGAGACTTTAACCCTGAAAAAAAACCTTGATTTCAGATTTCTGGCCTCTAAAAGTATGAGAAATTAGTAGTTTTTTTTAGGGCAGCCCCAAGAAAGCAATAGAGGCAAAATGGGCAATCTTTCCATCTGATATGTCACAACAGTTCTCTGATGATGTCATCTAACATTCTTGCCTACCTTTCAGCATTCCCTTTGCTACCTCTGTTGGGACAATTCATAAGTTACAGATTGTTTACTCCCAAATTATAGTGGCTTTATGGAATTCAAAGATTTTCTTAGACAAATAAGATATGGAATTCGACTTTTCCACAGGAACTTTGTCTCTCATATCTTCGGAACTCATAAAACTCCTTGCACAGTACTTTGCACAGAATGGACAGTCTGCAATTGGTAAATGAGAAAGAAAGCTCCCATTTGTCCATCTGTAAATGGAAAATAACAATTTCCACTTACTTGCCTTTCAGAGATAATAATGGCAGTGTTTCTTGGAAACAGTTTCTGTACCTGTAACATAATAATACATCTGAAACACCCATTCCTGCTGAGCAATTCCTTAGGAAAAAAAATCATACCTAGTTTTAGTGAGCCCTCCTTTCCAAGCCAAAACTACTTTGTAGTTTAAGGAGGAAAACACAGGGCATAATAAGGAAAATTAAGAGGACTGGAGGTATAGCTTAGCGATTGAGCACTTGCCTAAGATGTGCAAGGCCCTAGTTCGATTCTCAGCAGTAAAAGAAAAAAAATTTCACAAAATAACACATACCTCTTAGGAGCAAATCATAAGAACTGAGGATCAGCCTCAGTACCTTTGGTTCATTCAATAAATAATTTATCAAAGAATTATTGTACTAAAATATAGTCTTTAATGCTAAGAAAACTCAGAAAGAAAGAATTTCCATCTGATCCCTACTAAGTGTCACATAACATGATGAATGTTATTTATTCATTTTTTTGCCATTCCTGAGTACTGAACTCAGGGACTTAGCACTGTCCTTGGGCTTTTCTCAAGGTTAGGGCTCTACCACTTGAGCCACAGTACCACTTCTGACTTTTCTATACATGTGGTATTGAGGAACCAAACCCGGGTCTTTGTGTATGGTAGGCAAGCACTCTACCAATAGGCCAAACTACTGGCCCTGATGAATGTTATTTATAAGAGTAAAATATTATGGGACCAGCAAGTTGAGAATGATTAACTGTAGTGATGGTAGTTCACTGCGGGGGGGGGAAAAAAGAAAAAGTAACATTTGAACTTGATTTTTAGGACTTCATTAGGCAAAGTCAAGAGCATTCCAGAGCTGAACTGAACAGTTTGCCAAGCAAACCACACCCTGCTCAGCCTTATTGTATCCACAAAGGTCTATTTTTATTCAGCCTCCTCACAGCTCCTTTTTAAGAGAAGAGAAGAGATCACCCCTTGCATCCCTGTTTTGCACTCGGATACTTTATATGACAAAAAAGAGAGAGAGATTACCGGGACAGAAAGTAGAGGTTGACTTCCAGGGAGCCCAAATATTCTATTCTGGGATGGGTTTGGATGGAAGCTGGTGCTTTTCCTAAGTGTCCAACTCATTTCTCAAAAGTGAAATAGGCTGTTGTGTGGGTGTACATAGTAGCTGGATATTCACAGTTCAGAGGAAGGCGAGCAAAAAACAAGAAAAACCCCTTGGCTCATTATCCCCAACCAGAGGCAGTCTTTGTGGCAAACACCCATTGAATGGGAATGAAGGTTGAGTCCTTTTTCCTCCTGGAGTCTGACCTTCAGATTGCTCTTTGGGGAGAAACTCTGTCCCTGGCACCGCCCAACCTCCCAGGCCAGCCCTGCTAGGCCTCCCAGATCAGAACTGGGCTACTTATGAGTGGGAGGAAAAAATGGTTAGGAAAACAGCCAGCAGAGAGGAAAAGGCTGGCAGAGATCCACCAAGGGGAGCAGGATTCCTCATCCTCACCCAGCAAGCTTAAACTGGAAAAGGGGGATTCTGGAGAAACCAGAAGCCCAGCCAGCCTCATAGTCCACATCGCTTGCCCTTGTTTTCCCAGGAAGCTTCTACCCTCTAGATCCTGCCAGAAGGCCGGCGGCATTTTCATGAAGCAGTAACAACAAGGACAGAGCGTTCTAGCCTGCCGGAGCCTGCTGGCTGGTCACTCTTTCCACTGCCTTTTGTTTTCATGCATCATTCCCCTCACTTGCTTCTCAGATTCCTCAGGGCTTTGAAAATACCACAAATGCTCCACACAGTGACACCACCCATTGCCTGGCAGACATCACTGACATGCCCTCTGCCCTAAGCGATTGTACTGCCGCAAGCCCTGACAGCTGACACCCACCCAAGTGTCTAGTAAGAGGCAAGGACTTACAGAAAGCACCCCTTCCACCCTCATCAGCCTAGCTGGCAAAGGCAGAATTTGAAGTACTACCCAGTGTACTGGTAAATCACAGTCTGCTGTATTATGAAAACGCCTCTGCAAGGTAGGTTGGGTAATACAGCTTCTTACTTGGGGTCTTCAAAGATGTCGCAAATGAAGATGCTTCCTACAGTCTTTGTAAGAATAGTCTCACTGTGCAGGTTCATGTATTAATACATTTGCTGGTGAATGCAAATGGAGCAGAGACCCTCACTGCTGTGTTGTAGAAGAATCCACTGACTTTTTCAAAATAACCCTACTGGAATGAAAACAGGACACTCTTTTCGGCGCAGGTCTTGGGTGCTGTCCCTAAACTTTTGTGTTCAAGGCCAGAGCTCTACCACTTAATCCACAGCTCCTGGTTTTCTGGAGGTTTTTGGTAGTTAATTGGAGATATAAGTCTCATGGAATTTCCTGCCCAGGCTAGCACTGAACCATGATCCTTAGATCTCATCCTTCTGAGTAGCTAGGATTATAGACATGAATTACTGGTTGTCTGGCGCAGTTGTGTATTTTGTTGTTGTTGTTTTTGTCGGTCATTGGGCTTGGACTCTGGGCCTGGGCATTGTTCCTGAGCTCTTCAGCTCAAGGCTACCATCCTACCCCTTGAGCCATAGTACCACTTCTGGTTTTCTAGTGGTTAATTGGAGACAAGAGTCTCATGGACTTTAGTGCCCGGGTTGGCTTTGAACTTCAATTCTCAGATCTCAGCCTCCTGAGTAGCTAGGATTACAGGTGTGAGCCACTGTGCCCAGCACTCAGTTGGGTATTTTTAAGTATTTGACTGTGTTGGTTGGAATGTAAGGCAGAGACATTCCTATCACTGATGAGAGTGAAAATTGTTTCTGCTACTCCTGATAGCATCCTGGTAAGGTTAAGATGTGTCTACCTTATTTCCCTAAAACTTCCCTGTGTCCATGAAACATACACAAGGATATGAATGATTTTGTGTAACAAAAATCTAGACAGAGCTCGGTGTTAGTATAATCCTAGCTCCTAAGGAGGCTGAGATCTGAGGACTGTAGTCCCAACCCAGACAGGAAAGTACATAAGACTCTTATCTTAAAAAGCTGGAAGTAGATCTATGTCTAAAGGATTGAGCAGTAGCCTTGAACAAAAAAGCTCAGGTCAATATTCATGCTCTGAGTTTAAACCCAGTACCAGTGCCACATGTGTGCGCCTCCCCCCTCCACATAGAATAACTTTTTACCTTCAGGAAAATAGAACCTAAAATATCTATCCCATAGAATAATATATTTTTAGTTCTTTATACTATATTACTGTACTATAATTTGTGATACCTCTAGAGCCAGTCTATTCTTCATAATACAGTTATAGGGTTGAATAAAACAAGCTATAGAAAAACATACACTATATGCATGCTTAAATTCTCAAAACCTACATAGTGTGTAGCAAAGACACATTTTTTTTAAATGTGGGAAGGGTTTCTACCATCTTGAAGAGATTGCTTACATCTGGGGAGAGATGAGATAGAAGGACCTTTTCTTCCAACAGAAATATTTTATTTAAAACTATAAAGAAAATACAGCAGATAGTTATCATTCATTAAAGGCAGATAGATGCCTTCACAGGTGACTCTGAGGGTCACAGCCATCATAGCAAAAGGATCTTCTAAAGTCCTTAGGAGTCCCAATTACAGAAAAGTAAAAGTTCATTTTGTATAATGAGCCATCCTCACAAACACAAATGACACTAATGAGCCCTCTCGGTGGTGCGGCGCTCTGAGACGTTCTTCATTAGTGCAGGAGCTAGCGTGCAAGTCCACATGCACTCTCCTTCCCAGGTGCCCTGTGGCCTCCTGGACTTGCAACATCCTACATAGACCAGACATTCAATGGAATGAAGACTGGAATTAGTCCCTATGTGGATATAATTATAATAGTCATACCCAGAAATTCCTAACCCTGGCTGCAAATAAGATTAGCATTTTCATGCAGCTGTCCGTACCCTGCCATCTCAGTTGATGCTACAGTGGTTCTGAGGTGAGACTCTGGAATCTATTTTTAAAAGGCTTGCCAAGAGATTCAGATGATCAGACAGGCTTCTGAAATAACTAGCCATGTTCTAGTCTATTAATGTTTTCAAAGAAGTTGGGGAGAGGGGGAAATGAGAAGAAAAGAAGTAAGCAAATTAGAGGAGAAAGGAAGTAACAGAGGGCTAGAGTGAATCTTCTAGCTCAGAGCCTTTCCTACACTGTTCTAGAATTCTCTGGCCTTGCATCAACTCTTCATCCTTTTGGATCATCTCTTCATCCTGGAACTTTGCTAGAATTCTAATTATCTGCAGCATTATATACTTCCTTTTGCACTCCTAAAACAGCTATTTACTCAATAGGTTAAAGTCTTATTTCTGCTCTATAGTTTTTCAGGACAAAGACTGCTCATCACTGTATTTTCTAATAGCATCTAATATGAAGATTCAGGGTAAGCAGTGAAGCACCAGAATTAAGCATATAACATAAAATCAATATATAAAAATATATACAAGACTCAATTGTCTTTCTTTAAACCAGCAATTAAGAAATCTGAAAATTAAATCCAGTATAGTCCCTATCACACTCCACACTTTCTTCTCTTGCAAAAATTGACAAGCTGATCATAAAATTCACAGGGAAATACAAGAAAAGTGGTCGCAGTGATCTTGAGAAAGAACAAAGTTAGGAGGCACAATTTCTCAGTTTCAAAAGCTAGAACACAGTGATAGTAATCAGATACAAGATGTAAGGACACACAGACACAACAAACGACTAGAATTTTGTGTGTGTGCTGGTACTAGTTTGACACTCTGGATCAGCTTTTGTTGCTCACTGGTACTCTGTCATGTGAGCTCTACATTCATTTCTGGCTTTTTGCTGGACTAATTAGAGATAAAAGTCTCAGATTTATCTGTCTGGGATTGTTTCAAATGTGATCCTCAAATCGTACTCTTCTGAGTAGCTAGGATTGTAGGTGTTAACCACTGGCCCCTTCCCTCCTTCCTTGCCTCTCTTCCTTCTTCCTTCCTTCCTTGTTTCTTTTTATGTTATCTGTAAGTAGTTATGTAAAGGAGTTGCCATTTAACAAAGCATCCTGCTCAACTGGTAAATCTGTGATAATAGGGGCTGAACCTGGTCTTTGGTCTTCATTCATGTTAAGCAAGTGCTCTATCACTTGAAGTATGTTTTTAGTCCTTTCGTTTTTATTTATTTTTGGAGATAGTTCTCACTAATTTTTTCAGGGCTGGTCTTGAACTCCCAATTCTCCTCCCTCTACCTTTCAAATAGCTGGGGCAACTTGTTGCCAGCAGCCCAGATTGAAATTGAATTTTTAACAATATATCAAGACAACTTAATGAGGAAAATCTAGTTCTTTCAGCAAATGCAATCCACAGCAAAAACAAAACAAAAAAACTAACACAGCTAGAAGAAACAAACTAGCAAATCTTAACGTCTTGGATTTAGCAATGGTTTGTTAGCTAGGTCAACAAAAAACAAGTGATAGGGGCAGGTAGTTTGGCCTAGTGGTAGAGTGCCTAGCATGCAAGAAGACCCAGGTTCAATTCCTTGGTACCACATACACAGAAAATTTGGAAGTGATGCTGTGGCTCAAGTGACAGAGCTCTAGCCTTTAGGGAAAAAACCCAAGGATAATGCTCATCAGGAAGGCCCTGAGTTCAAGCAACAGGGCTAGAAAAAACAAGAAGTGATAAAGTAAGAAAATAGATAAATTAATCTTCAAAAGTAGTATCTTTTTTTGCTTCAGAAGATAACCAGTAAGAAAGTAAGCCAGGTGGTGTAGGCTCACGCCTGTAATCTTAGCTACTCAGGAGGCTGAGATCTGAGGATCAAGGTTTAAAACCAGCTTAGGCACTGAAGTCCGTGACACTCTTATCTCCAGTTAACCACCAGGAAAAATAAACAAACAAACAAAAGAAGTGGCACAGTGGCTCAAGTGGTAGAGCGATAGCCTTGAGCTGAAGAACTCAGGCATAGCGCCCAGGGCCAGAGTTCAAGCCCCACAACCAAGAGAACTGATGAAAGAAAGAGAGAGAGAGAGAGAGAGAGAGAGAGAGAGAGAGAGAGAGAGAGAGAGAGAGAGAGAGAGAGAGAGAGAGAAAGGAAGGAAGAAAGAAAGAAAGAAAGACCAAGAAACTAAAAAGGCGGCCAGGACCCTGTAATCCTAGCTACTAAGAAGGCTGAGACCTCAAGATCAAGCTTTGAAACCAATAGGCAGGGAAGACCATGAGGCTTATCTCTAATTAACAAACAAAAAGCAGAAAGTAGAGCTAGATTCAAAGTTTCTTTTCAAGAAACTAAAAATGTTCTTATTTTAGATGCTTATGATGGTTGTACAAATCTGTGAAAAAATAGTAAAAAAAAGATTGGATACAAATTTTTCAATGGATGATTTTTACGGTATGTACAATATATCTCAATAAAGCTATAATGAATGTTCAAAAAATAATAACCAAGCTTGGAATTCTGGCAGTCAGTTATTGTTGCTATACAATGCATACTAAGCTCATTCCTGCTTCAAGATCCTGGCATTTGCTGTACCCCACATTTGTGTACTGATGGCTTCTAGTCATTTGTGTTTCCTGAACCCTCATCCAATTTGAAATATCTCCCCTACTCCTGTCAATCATTCTCATTGCCTCTTTTGTTTTTCTCACTTTCTGAAATCACCTTATTCTAATTTTACTCATTTCTTACTTGTATCTCACTAGAATATAAATTACATGAGAAGATCATTCTTTTTACTATTTGACTTTTATGTCTTCAGAATCTGACCTGGCACTAGTGGCTCATGCCTATAATCCTAGCTACTTAGGAGACTGGGATCTAAGGATCATAGTTCAAAGCCACCCAAGGCAGACAAATCAGCAAGGCTCTTATCTCCAATTAACCAGCTCAAGCAGTACAGTACAAGTTCCAAGTCCTGTACTTTCACAGACATAGACATACAGAGTCTGGCAACATACTAAACATTCAATCAGTATTGTATATTGAGGGAAAGTTGGTTAATCTCCATACTCCCTTAATTTCTCTAACTGTTCTATCCTACCAAAAAAGTCACATAACATTGGGTTGGAAGTTTGGCCTAGTGGTAGAGTGCTTGCCTAGCATGCACAAAGACTGGAGTTCAATTCCTTGGTACCACATACATAGAAAAAAACCAGAAGTGGTGCTGTGGCTCAAGTGATAGAGTTCTAGCCTTGAGAAAGCCCAAGGACAGTGCTCAGGCCCTGAGCTCAAACCCAGGACTGGCAAAAAAAAGTCACATAATAATAATAATAATAATAATAATAATAATAATAAAATCTTACCTAGCCCATAGTATTATTAGGAGGGTAGACATGCTTATGGTAGACATTCAGTAAGTATTAATAGTAACTAGTACAATTATTACTACCAGCACTGTAATTTAAATAGTCCAGAGAGGACAATGAGCACCCAGATTAGGGTGATTCATGGGGAAAACTAGAATGTTTAGGTCCTATCTTTAAGGATTCCCAAGTTTTGCATTGAAAGACCCCAGAATTTGACATCCCCTTAACTCAATTCTATAAATAATAGGTATATTGTTAGCATTCTTTTCTTTCTTTTTTTTTTTGCAGGTGAATGGGCTGAGGACTATACCCAAGGCCTCATTCCTGCACATTCAGCCTATGATCTGCCACTGGTCTATAATCCTCAGCCTAGTAGCTATCATTGTCACTGGGATTACCGAGACGACAGAGAAAGGAAAACAATTTTTAAAAATAAACAGGAAAAAGGGGCCAGGAGTTTGGCCTAGCAGTAGAGTGCTTGCCTAGCATGCATGAAGACTGGGGTTTGATTCATTGGTACCACATACATGGAAAAAAAAAGCCAGAAGTGGTGCCGTGTCTCAAGTGGTAGAATTCTAGGCTTGAGGAAGCCCAAGGACAGTGCTCAGGCCCTGAGACCAAGCCCAGGACTGGCAACAAATAAATAAATAAATAAACAGGAAAAAGAGAGAGAAAAAAAAAAGAATGCTCCAGAAAGAGCAGAAAATGAATGAAGGGTAGATCTTTTATGCCATCAGTCAGAATCCATTCACTTTTTTACCTACCAGTTCAACATTGCACAACAAGTTAGTGAATATCTATTGAGTACTAACATAATAGCACTTGGTGTTTGGCTCTGCCTTGTTGACTTACAAGATCCGGGTCATGTTGTCAGTGAAGCACAAATGTGAACCAGGTGAGGGGTGACGCTGAGGGGTGGAGCCAGGTCATGCAGCAAGGGAGTGACTTACCCACTGATTAACTTCTATATCCAGGCTTCTGCTCTCATTAGAAGTCAGATAGTGTAACAGAAAGCTATCCTTTACTGTCTTCTGTGAAAGAAATGATAGGCTATGGTAGCATATCAATCAGGAAAATTATGGTTATGTTGTAAGAACAAATAACCCTCAACTCTCAGGGTCTGACAACACAGTTTTTATTTCATTCATGTGCTTGTCTACTAGAAGTCAGCTGAGATTTTACTTCTGTATTCACTCCGAGGGTCAGGCTGAGGGAACAGCTATTATGGGAAACATTACTGGTTGTCATGGAGAGGACTAAGAAAGATGGCAAACCAAACTCGGCCCCCAAATCAGTGCACCTCACTGCTGCCCACAGGTTATTGGCCTAAGCAGTGAGGTGGTAAGGTTTGAGTTTCCAATCCAGACAGAGGACAGAGTAAAGAAATTTGGAATGTTTGAAGAAGATGGTAACAATGTACCACAATTGTCTTCACAAGCTTTGGAATTTGAAAGGGGAAAAAAATACCTAGAAAAGTCTCTTAAATGTCAACAGCGTGCTTTTTAAAGGAAGAAGAAAATAATAAGTCTATATAAATAGAGTGTAAGTATAATGTAACAAAATGCTATGTATAAGAAAATATGCAACACACTGTAGAATCCAGATATAAGAAAAAAATTAAGTATACACACACACACACACACACACACACACACACACACACGTTGGGCACTAGCAGCTCATACCTGTAATCCTAGTTACTCAGGAGACTGAGATGTGATTATCACAATTTGAAGCCAGCCCAGACATGAAAGGCCTTATCTCCAATAAACAACTAAAAGAAATAAAGAAATAAAGAAATAAAGAAATAAAAGCTAGACGTGGAGCTGTGGCTCAAGTGTTAGAGCACTAACCCTGAGCAAAAAGCTCATGGTTCTCAGTCCTCTATAGCCCTTCCAGACGCCTTAGATACAGGGCAACTCCAGGCGTTTCTCTGGGGACTGATAGCAGCCTGTCTTTCAGAAAAATCAGTACATTGTACAATGGATGCCTTGCTGGATGCTGGGAATGGATAGACTTCTGATACTCGGATGCTATTACTTAATAGTAGTGATGGCACTTATTTCTAGAAAATGAAGTATTTCTTTACCAGTGTGTCTTACTGCTCTCTGTTTCTCAAGTCTAGAGCTCCCAATTACTCCTTTTAAAAAGTGTGGTTGTTATGAATTGTGTCCACATCCAACCCAATGCGTGGTGAAGTCCTAAATTCCAGTACCTCAGAATCTAATCATATTTAGAGATAAAATCTTCAAATAAATAATATCAAATAAGACCTTTAGGATGGATATTGTCCTTACAAGAAGAGTAAAGTTGTGCACACACTGGAGAAAGACCAAGGACATAGATAACAACATTCCAACAGAGGCTTTAGAAGGAGTCAAACATGCTGAGATTTTGATCTTATATTGCCAGTCTCCATAATATAACATAGTAAATTGTTGTTCTTTAAGCTATTCAGTCTGAGGTGTTTAGTTATAGCACCCTAGCAGACCCATAATGTAGTTCTTTGGGGTATGAAACAATTTTATAAGAAATACATTCTACATATAAAAATAGGGCTTTGTGTGTGTGTGTGTGTGTGTGTGTGTGTGTGTGTGTGTGTGTGGTGGTAAGGATTGAATCTGTGGCCTTGTACCTGTCAGGCAAGCACTCTGCCACTGAGCTACAATCCTCAAACCAGGCTTTGAGTTATTGCTTGGTTAGGCAACATCTTTTGACCTCTGTCACCAATGGTTTGAAATGTGAGAAATCTGCAGAACGTTGAGTCCTGCACAGTGATTGCCCTTTGTAGGCTTCTGGGAAATCCTTGAACTTTTGGAATGCCCTATTTACCAGTCCAAAGGAAAGTAAATAGATAAGCGCCTATGGGTCATGGTTGAATCCTAATTACCTGGAAGGCTGAGGAACATCAAAGTTAAAGACAGCTTAGGCAAAAATGTTCACATGAGCCTTCTCAATCAATACCTGAACTTAGCAGCAGTTGCCTATAATCCTGCTATTGTGAGAAGCACAAATAGTTGGATCATGGCCCAAATGCATGAATAGGGCAGAAGTGAGATCCTATCTAAAAACACCAACAACATGAAAAAGGACTAGAGGTATGGTTCAGAGGTACTGAACTAACTTACCAAGCACAAGACCTTGAGTTCAAGCACTAGTATCATTCCCCCAAAAAGTGAATACTTAGATCTCTCCATACCCTTGAGATTTTCATCAACTAGTAAAGGCTGATCCAGATGTGCTTAAAACCAGGGAAAATGTCATTTTAAATGATGTTTAATTACTGAGAACTCTTAATAACATGAAGAAATGATTATATTATAATTTAAGTTAAAAATTCAGCATGCAAAATCAGAATGTATAGACAGAATTACATTATATGTAATAATATGCATAGAAATATAGCCAAAGTTAACATTAGCTTCTCCTTGTGATGAGATTATAGGTTATTTTTGTTTTCTTCTTTATGCCTCTCTGCATTTCTGAATTTTCATATTAAGCATGTGTTATTTTTATAATGGCTGTATTTTAGAGATGGAAAACTGGAGCAGAGGACATTTCCAGGAGATGCAGCTACAGGGCTTATGGGTCATATCCAAATGCCAATGAAAAGCTGTTACCCACCTGTCCTCTTGGGATTTCATGTCAGAATATCCTCCTGCCAGGGAATTTTTGACTTCTGGCTACAAGTCTAACAACACCTATCTTCCTCCCTCCACATTTCTAACCACTGACTCTGAACTTAGTGTCTTCTTTCTTGGATTGAAGTGTCTACCCCATTCTTAACCTGTGGTCCCACTTGACCTTGTTTTCCCTCAACACTTGCTCTCAACTTCATGTACTCTGAAGCTACCCTCAACTCCACACTGGTACCTGCGTACACCATGAACCAAGTGGATGGAAAGTAATGTTGCAGAAGGAAAGGGAGGGCAAAAGAGAAGAGAAATGCTTCTGAGGTTTCCTTCCTGTGGATATATGGCACTCCTAACTCTGATTTTCCTGTTCCTCTTCTTTAAAACAGCTAAATCTGATTGGTGACTTTCTAAAGGACATGGAGACATGCTTAGCCAAGCTCCTCCATTCTTCATTTTAGATACTGTACCCACAGTGAGGATGTTCCCTGGCTGTGTTCCTCCATATTTAGCTTAATCCCCACCCTTAGTGTTTTGAAGGCTTCTCTTGATCAAATATTGCCTATTAGAGAGGAAGTCTACCTAATTGTGAAACTCAGTTAATAGTCATATCATCTCTCACAATAAACAATCTTTATCAATAATCAAGGTTGCTAAGGATTGAATAACATCCTATCCAATTTATGTTGACCTAACAGTCCCCAAAGTGGTAGCATTGAGAGATGAGATAGGCAAGAGGTGAATAGGACATAGGGATAGAGCCCTCTTGAATGACATTAGGACTTTTATAAGACAGGCCCAGAGAGTTCTCTCCTTGGTTTTCTGCCATGAAAGAGATAGCAAGAAATCAACAGTTGGTATCCTGGAAGGGCCTTATGAGGACCTGGCCATGCAGGTATCCTGATCTTACATTCCTAGCCACAAGAACTGTGAGAAATAAGTGTCTGTTGCTCCTAAGCCACCTGGTCTTTAGTACCTTTTTATAGCACGTCAAATGGACAAAGATAAAGGTGATATTTTGGTCTCTATTTGTTCACTTTTTGCTTTCTCATATTGATCAGAATGAGTGATGCAGGGTAGATAAAGAATGTTATTCATGTGTAAGGCATGGTGGTTACTGCTTGCAATCCCAGCACTTCAGAGCTTGAGGCATTAGAATCTTGATTTCAAGGCCAGCTTAGGCTACATAGCATGGTTAAGACTAGCCTTAGCTACAGAGTAAGACTGACACCCCCAAATTATGAGATCTTTTGACTAACTCCAAAAAACGAATAATGTGGGCCGGGAGTTTGGCCTACTGGTAGAGTGCTTACCTAGCATGCATGATGCTCTGGGTTCAATTCCTCAGTACCTCATACACTGAAAAAAAAGAAGCCAGAAGTGGTGCTGTGGCTCAAGTGGTAGAGCACTGACTTTGAGGAAAGCCCAAGGAGAGTGCTCAGGCCTTGAGTTCAAGCCCCAGGACTGGCCAAAAAAAAAAAAAAAAAAAGGCCAGGAGTTTGGCCTAGTGGTAGAGTGCTTGCCTAGCATGCATGAACACCCAGGTTCAATTCCTTGGTACCACATACATGGAAAAAAGCCAGAAGTGGTGCTGTGGCTCAAGTGGTAGAGCTCTAGCCTTGAGAAAGTCCAAGGACAGTGCTCAGGCCCTGAGTTCAAGCCCAGGACTGGCCAGAAAAAAAGAAAAAAAAAAGCAACTAATGTAAGAGCCAATTTTGTCTCAGCACTAACGAAGTAGTTTTAAATTTTTTTTTTTGCCAGTTTGGGGTTTGTGCTCAAAGCCTGAGCACTGTCCTTGGGTTTTCTCAAGGCTAGAGCTCTACCACTTGAGCCACAGCACCATTTCTGGCTTTTTGCTATGTATGTGGTACCAAGGAATTGAACCCAGGTCTTTGTGCATGCCAGGCAAAGCACTCTACCACTAGGCCAAACTCCAGGCCCCTAGTTTTAAATATTTTACATGTATTTAATCCTCATATGTCTGTTAAAGTTAGTCTATTCATTACTATGCCAAAATACTTTAAGGGAGAAAGGATTTTTTTTTTTTTTGGTCTCACCATTTTGGAGTTTTCAGTCCATGACTGGCTAACCATTATTTCTGAGGTAGGATAGAGAGGAGAGGAAAAAGATGCTTCCCTCATGGCAGGCAGGAAGCAGAGTGCAATGACAGGAAGGATATATATTAGATTCAGGGATCCATTTCCTATAGTTAGGCTCTACCTTCCACAGTGACACTATCTCCCAATAATCTATTAAAATATTGAATTCATCAAACCTATTGGTTAAATCTGCATCCTCAAGATCTGATTATCTCTAGAAGAACCCTTATAAACACACCCATAAGTGTGGTTTATTAATCTCCTAGACATCTCTCAATCTGGTGAAGTAGATAATCAAGCTTAGCCATGACACCTCATAATTACTCCTGTTTATTTCCCATATTCCATTTAAGGAATATGATGTCAACAGTTTCAAAGTCCAAACACTTTGCACTGCTTAAGAGTATGTGTCTGCATGTAAGATACTTTCTGAGTACTGGTGAACCCATCTTACCTTTGTTAATATCTCATTATGGTTAATAAGTAACCAACTAAACTATCAAGTGAGTAACATGCAAAGGATGCAAACATAATACAAACAAAGGACTAGGAACAAAATGATTATACTAGTGCAAACTGTAAAACAAATCCATTTCTCTAAGACTTCTCAGAGACTTTTGCACAAATGACCAGCTCCATTCCCAATTTGTACTTTAGCTTCCTAGTTGCAAAATAATTCAATAATGTCCTTAAATCAGCTTATATTGTCATATCTGTCTGAGACTGGCCTCAGCACATTTGTCCTTTCATTCCTACCTTGCCATTAAAAACAAATTTGTCATACTGCCATGGGTAGCCTACCTACAGAGTAAAGATCTTTATCACAAATAATGAGTTAGCTTAAAAATATATGAAAACTCGAAGTATTGGATTGATGAACAAGAGATGATATTAAAATGTCAGTAGCAGGTGGTTGGCCCTTTAAACAGACAAGCCAAAGCTGATGTTTGAACCTTTGGTTACTAAACGAAAGTTGCTCTTAAAGTGAGCCAAGGGACTCCTGGATGACAGACAAGACAGTGTTTACAGAAGTGTGAGCTATTACTATTTATTTCTTATCTTCTCTGAAACAGCTCAGAAAATATAAGAATGCTCCACAGGCCACAAAGCACATTCCCGATTGTCCTCCAGAAAAATTTGATACCAAGAAATGGACCTTTTCCAAAATAGTAGTTGAAGCCAAATGAGAAAAGTTGACCTTTCATGGAAAATGTCTTGCTTCCAGATCTCTAACATCTTCATAAGAGAAGTGAAAACATAAGCTCACCAGCTGGTGTCTACTACTTTGTAGAACCAGGGAACCACAGAAGGAGCAATGTTGAAAGAGACTAGCCTTCTAGCCTCTAGCTTCTAGCTTCTAGAAGGTGCTATGATCACCTTCTAGTTTTGCAAAGGTAATCATAACAAAGAGAGAAACGATCAGGTTGGTGATCTTGGCAAAAAGAGAGACTTCTCCAAGTCCCTTTTTCTTATCTCTCAAATGAGACTTGACTAGACTTATGCTTTCTGATCCTAAATTTCTTTCAGCTTTGTATTAGCATCTTATGTTTCTGGAAAACTAAGACAGGTAATTAGGATGCTATGTTTTGCAATTATTCTGTTGTTCTAGTGAACCTGTCTATTGGCTTGCCTGTCTGTCTCTCTTTCTCTCCTTTTTATGTTCTTCAGTGGTTTTCCTTTTCTGCACAAGAATAAGGAAAAACTGTCCAACATGCCAGTCAAAGTTCTCTGTGGTAGTTCCCTGCCTGACTATCCAGCCTTACTCCCCAAACACTGATTTTGTACCTCTGGCCATTCTAGACTACTTCGACTTTCCCATAATGCTCTTACTGATATATCAAGTATTTACTGAGCACACATGCAGAGCTGCTTTAGACACTCATTCTTGTAAGTGGTTATATACACTGTATTATGTTGACTTGAATGTCTTTCTTTAGGATAGAGCTTGTTACTTTATCAAACAGGCTGTACAATATCAGCAGATGAACACAACAGGTTATTTCTGGGCATTAACAGTTTAGTGGTGGCAGGTAGCCTTTCTTTTAGGGTTTCTTTATGTTGCAGCTCTGCCATCCTTAAAGCTTCAGAGTCCTTCACTGCAGAAATCAAAATTCTGTTGCCTCCAGCTGAACAGGAAGGAAAGACACACCAACCTTTTCACCTGGCCTAGAAAGAATGCAATCGTTTCTACTCCTGTTTTCTACAATGGGAATGGATCCCTTGGCCCCATCTGCACGTGTGAAGGATTGGAAGTTGTTGGGTCATCCTTACCTTTCATAAAAATGTCTTCCTGTGGTGAGAGAGCATAAGTCTTTAGTGATTTACTAGGATCTCATGCCATCCCTTGGCTTGACCCTTGCTAAGACTTATCCCATCGAACCTCAGTCTAAGAACTACCTCCTTTGTGGAGTGTTGCCTGGCCTGCTGGAGCAGATTTAGTCTCTCCGTTTCCTGATCTCCTGGGACTTCACCTTTCCCCAATATAATAATAATCACATGGTGCTGTGAATGAACTTTGGTTCTTCTTTCTTTCATTGAGGTTTAGAGTAAAGCCCTTAAAATTGCTAGGCAAGTGCTCTACCACTTTAGCCACATACCCATCCATTTATTTTTAGTTGTTTTGTTCATTTATTTAAGATAGAACATTGCACTTTTTTTCCCTAAGCTGCCTCAGACCTGCAATCCTACTTCTACCTTTCAAGTAGCTGGAATTACAGACATACACCACCACATCTGACTGGATTCTTGAGGGCAAGAATTTTGTCGTGTTACTTTTTTATGTTTGTTTCTTTTTTTCATATATTTTTATTGTAATTAATAGAAGGGTTACATGATATTTGCCAGATAGATGGTGCATTAATTCCCATACATTGATACCCTTTCACATGTCTTGGTCCCCATTTCCCTCCCCCCACCCCCACCCCTCATCTTGTTCCCCCCCCCCCCCCCCCCCCGTTCCCTATCCAATTTCAAATAACCAAATACAAATATATCTGATGTATCAGGTAACAAAGTGAGATAGTGTAACAATATGAGATAACCAAGGGACAGCAAAAGTGATGAGTGATAACATAGTATCTTAAGAACAACAATCACTAATTATATGGCTTATGCTTACATCATATTTTAAATGACAAGTTTAACAAACAAGTGTTCAAGGAGGGAATCTGTAATTACAATCACTGGGACTTAGTATTTAGAACTTAATCAAAATTAGGCTAAGGGTTTGTATATCATAGAAACATATTAATTTATGAAATAAAACATTGTATCTGTAGAGTCATAGGTTTTTATGTCTATATAGTTATGTTTGTATTTCCATTACCATGTCCATAGCTTTGGGTATGCAGTTATTGAGTCCTCGCTTGTACTCTTTGGATTTAATAGCCGCATATTAAGGATACCATGCGCCTTTTGTTCCTTAGGTCTTGACTTGTCTCACTCAACATGATTCGCTCTAGATTCATCCACTTCCCTGCGAATGCCATTATTTTATCTTGTCTGGTGGCTATGTAGAATTCCATTGTGTATATATACCACATTTTCTGTATCCATTCATCTGCAGTAGGGCACCTGGATTGTTTCCATCGCCTGGCTATTGTGAATAGTGCAGAGATGAACATAGCTGAGCAGGTGTCTTTATAATATCCTGGGTCATGCTGTTCAGGATAGATGCCCAGAAGTGGTATGGCGGGATCATAGGGAAGGTCTATTTTCAGTTCTTTAAGGAACCTCCACACTGCTTTCCAGAGTGGCTGAACTATTCTACATTCCCACCAGCAGTGTAGTAGGGTTCTTTTTTCTCCACAACCCCGCCAGCAACTGTCATTGTCTGAGTTCAAAATCTTGGCCATTCTTGTTGGGGTAAGGTGGTATCTTAGGGTTGTTTTTATTTACATTTCCTTTATGACCATAGATGATGAACATTTTCTCATATGTTTTTCTGCCATTTTAATTCTCTTCTTCTGATAGGTCTCTCTTTAGTTCCCTTGTGCATTTAGTGAACGGTTTATTGGGTTTTTGGGGGATTAGTTTCTTGAGTTCCCTGTAGATACTAGATATTAAGCATTTGTCAGATGTATTGTTGGTGAATATCTTTTCCCAGTTCGTTGGCTGTCTCTCTACTTTTGCAACTATGTTTTTTATCTGTACAGAAACTTTTTATTTTTAGGTAGTTCCATTTATCGAGTCTCTCTCCAATCTGTTGTGACCCTGGGATTCTGTTCAGGAATCTTTTGCCTGTGCCTATGAGTTCCAGTGTCTCTCCTACTTTATCATGTAGCAGTTTCACCATTTCCGGTCTGACGTTGAGGTCTTTGATCCACTTTGAGTTAATGCTTGTGCATGGCAAAAGGCTAGGGTCAATTTTTAGTTTTCTGCATGTGGCTGCACAGTTTTGCCAGCACCAATAATTGAATAGACTGTGTTTGTTCCACTGTATATCTTTGGCTCCTTTGTCAAATACAAGTTGCCTATAGGTATGTGGTTCTATTAATGGGTCTTCTATTCTGTTCCACTGATCTTGTGGTCTGTTTTTGTGCCAATACCAAGCAGTTTTTGTTATTATGGCTCTATAGTAGAGTTTGAAGTCTGGTATTGTAATACCACCAGCATTGCTCTTTTTGCCTAGAATTGTTTTGGCTATTCTAGGTCTTTTCTTGTTCCATATGAATCTTTGGATTATATCTTCAATTTCCGTAAAGAATGTCTTTGGGATTTTGATGGGGATTGCATTGAATTTGTATATCAATTTTGGCAGTATACCCATTTTCACTATGTTGGTTCTCCCTAGCCATGAGCATGGGATGTCTTTCCATTTCCTAGTGTCCTCTTTAATTTCTTTCATTAGGCTTTTATAGTTTTCATTGAATAATTCCTTTACATCTTTGGTTAAATATATTCCTAAGTATTTTATTCTTTTGGGGGCTATTGTGAATGGGATTATTTTCTTGATTTGGCCTTCTGTTTGTGTATTGTTGGCGTACAAGAAGGCTACTGATTTCTGAAGGTTAATTTTGTATCCTGCCACTTTGCTAAAGTGGTTTATTAATTCTAGGAGTTTGGGAGTGGAGTTTGTTGGGTCACTCAAGTAGAGGATCATGTCGTCTGCGAATAGGGATAGTTTAATTTCTTCTTTCCCTATGTGGATCCCTTTGATGTCCTTTTCTTGCCTTATTGCTCTGGCTAAGGGTTCCAGCACTATATTGAAGAGAAGTGGAGAGAGTGGGCATCCCTGTCTAGTTCCTGATTTTAAGGTGAATGGTTTTAGTCTTTCACCATTTAGTATAATACTGGCTGTAGGTTTTTCATATATGGCTTTCACTATTTTGAGTAATGTACCTCTTATTCCTATTTTTTCTAGTGCTTTCAACATGAGTGGATGTTGTATTTTGTCAAATGCCTTCTCCGCGTCCAGAGAAATTATCATATGATTCTTATCCTTAACTCTATTGATATGATGTATTACATTGACTGATTTGCGAATGTTAAACTAGCCTTGCATTTGTGGGATGAAACCCACTTGATCATAGTGTATGATTTTTTAAAATTTGTTTCTGGATTCTGTTGGCTAATATTTTATTGAGGAGTTTTGCATCTGTGCTCATTAGAGAGATAGGTAGGTCTGTAGTTTTCTTTTTTTGTTGGGTCTTTCCCTGGTTTGGGGATGAGAGTAATATTAGCTTCATAAAATGAGTTTGGTATTGCTCCTTCTGTTTCTATTCCTCTGAAGAGTTTCAAGAGTATAGGTGTTATTTCATCTTTATTTTTTTAATAATTTTTTATTGTAATTAATAAAAGGGTTACATGATATTTGCCAGATAGAAGGTGCATTAATTCACATACATTGATACCCTTTCACATGTCTTGGTACCCATCACCCTCCCCCCCACCCACCACCCACCCCCCTTATTTCATCTTTAAATGTCTTGTAGAATTCCGCAGTGAAACCATCTGGACCTGAGCTTTTTTTTTGGTTGGCATTTCCCTGATTGCTTCCACAATTTCGTTGTAAGAAATTGGTCTGTTCAATTTGTTTACCTCATTGTTGTTCAGTGTGGGTAGCCTCTATTTATTTAAGAAATCATCCATTTCTACTAGATTTTCTTGTTTCTTTGAATACAGGCCCTGGTAGTACCTATTCATTATGGACTGGATTTCTTGGGAATCAGTTGTGATTTTTCCCATGGGGTCTTTAATCTTGTTTATTTGAGTCTCCCCTTTCCTTTTTTTGATTAATCTTGCCAAGGGTCTGTCTATTTTGTTGACTCTTTCAAAGAACCAACTTTTTGATTTATCAATTTCATGTATAGTAGATCTTATTTCAATCTCTGAAATTTCTGATTTTATTTTTGTTTGTCATGTTACTTTTATAGTAGAAAGCTTAGGTATAGTGTCTCGTCCATAGTAGTTTTATAATGCAATTAATATGTGTTTTGAGTAGACAAATGAAGAGATGATTATCATAAGGAAAGAAGCTGCTTCTTACAGATGAACAGAGATTTAGTAAAATGAAGAAAATTAGTCATTTAAGGCTAATTTTCCGAGATATTAAAAAGAAAATGAATTTCCCATAAAATGTAATGTTATAATGAATAGTTTGTTTATTTTTCTTTAGAGACTTTCCAGTAGCCTCCATAAGGATAGACATCTTATATTATTGTTCTTTGCACTACCTCTGGTACCTATCGCACTGTCTACCATGTAATAAGTAATCAATAAATATTTTGGAATGAATGAATTTATCAAGAAATGTATAAGCCAATCACAGTAGCTCATATTTATAATTCTAGATACTTGGGAGGTAGAGTTCATGAAGATTGTGCTTTGAGGCTAACCCCAAGTCTCCTCTCCACCAAAATGTTCATGAGACTCCATCTCAACTAATAAAAAGCCAGATGGAGTGGTACATGCTTGTTATCCCAGTTGTACAGGAAGCAGGAATAGGACGATCACTGTCCTTGTTGGCCTAAACAAGAGGAAAAATAATGAAAGTTGCCAGGCACGGTGGCTCATGCTTGTAATCATACCTATGTAGGAGGCCAAGATCTGAGGATCACAGTTCAAAGCGAGCCCACAGTTCAAAAGTCCGCAAGCGTCTCATCTCCAATTAACCACCAGAAAGCTGGAAGTGGTGCTGTGGCTCAAGTGGTAGAGTGTTAGCCTTGAGCTGAGGAGTTCAGGGACAACACCTAGGCCTAGAGTTCAAGTCCCATGACTGAAAAAAAATAATAATAAATAAAGGAAGCAAAAGGATTTTAGGGCATGTACAAGTGTTAGAACTCTTGCTTAAGAAGCACAAGGCCCTATGTTCAAGACCCCAGCACTGGAAAAAAAAAGAAAGAAAGAAAGAAAGAGAGCAAGCAAGATAACACAATGAATAAATCAATCTTCCAAGTGTGTGACTTAGATTGTAAAAGCAAAGGACAGATGGACCAGAATAATGTCACCAGTTGTGACTAACAAAACAACTCAGAGTGCTCCTCAGGACCTTGTCACCCTTACCTTGAATAGCCCATGTCATTATCCTTTTATATAAGAAGATGAACAAGCATTATTTGAGGAAGCTCAAATCTCAATGGGAATGCTAGCCTGTGAGTGAATGGGGACAAATGGATGTCTCTAAAGCGATTGAACTGTGAAATAGCCTTTTTAAATTGGTTAATGAGAGAAACAGGAAGAAAGTGTGCAGGCAATAATGGAAGCAAGATGACTGCAGAAAGTAGATTGAGAAGAGACAAAATTTAAAATTGTTATTCATGTTTTTTTGCAGACCTAATGTCACATCACCCCAAAATTCTAGTTCTGGAACCTGACCCCTAAAATGGGGCTCAGGAAGGTGATTAGGTCATGAGAAGAACTGGCATGGAGGACCCCAAAGAGTTCCCGCACCTCTTTCACCGCATTGAACACACAAGGAGAAGCCATAATTTTTGCAATAAGAATCAGTCCTCACCAGCCACCGGGTCTGCCAGTGCCTTAATCTTTTTGTTGTTGTTGTTGTTGTTGTTGTTGGTTATGGAACTTGATCTCTGGGCCTGGGTGCTCTCCCTGAGTTCTTCAGCTTAAGGCTAGTGCTCTACCACTTTGAGCCATAGCACCTCTTCTGGTTTTCTGGTGGCTAATTATAATAAGAGCCTCCCAGACTTTCCTGGCCTGGTTGGCTCTGTACCTCAACCCTCAAATCTCAACCTCCTGAATAAATAGAATTACAGGGATGAGCCACTGGCACCCAGTTCAGTGCCCTAAATCTTGAATTTACAACAATTTGTGAGATACAAATTTCTCTTGTTTCCAAACCATCCATTTTGTTATAGCATCCCTAATGGACAAAGATAGGTATGAAGACAAGTCTCTAAATGTTTGACACATTTATATACTTATAGAACCCACACGGCATAGTTTAGTTTAGATAACCCATGGGGCTTAATGCGGATTACTTACCAGGCTTATCGTGGGAATTATATGATGAGAAGGGCAGTGTGTAAGTTCACGGATCGCTTACCATCCACCTCTCTGCATGGGCTCCATCCAGGGAACTGGAAACTCTAGAAAGTCCTATTTATGAACATGAAAGTTTCCATTTCGTCTGATATCAAGCAATTGATGCTGATGTTGACAGATGAACTTTTTTCCTGAAACTGACCACCAACACAGTGGTAGATCTAGGCAGTAAGTGAACTAAAATAGGATAGCACGCTTTTGATATCCTGAGGAGCCCTGCATCTCCCCTTGTGGCAGAAACCACTGGTCATGCACTCAGCTGAGCATACCTGCAACCTTTTCCGGCTTCCTAGCCTCTCAGAAAGTTGAGCTTCCACTGGATTAATTTTGGTCAATGGAATAGGGAAGCCATTAGGGTATCAATTCCTGATATGCACATGAAAACCTCCTGTGCAGTTTTTCTCTTTAGGATTTCTGTTTCACTGTCTGAATTGAGGACTCGGAAGTTTAGAAAAGACAGATGCACAAGTCAGAAGAGGCTCATGTCTTTGGATTACTGGATAGTATTGTCTGCCATGTTTGACAACCTTCACTCCTGCCAATGCATGTCGGACTATGATAAGACCAGCACAATGGTTTGTTTCAAACAATTGAGATTTTTGAGGTCATTTGGTTGTTAATAATTAGCCTATCTTGACCAACTAGCACTATTTCCCAAGCTTCCTTTTGTTCACAAGTAGGAAAAGAGATAGGTAAATTTCTGGAGTCTCAGTATATAGCTTCAGATGATCAAGAGACCAAGTTCAGTGTCCGAGAACAGTGCATATAGTGGATGCTAGACTGAATTATAAAGCCTTAGAGCTGAGGCCAAGAATTTTTTTTTTTTTAATTAGCCGTGGGGCTTGAACTCTAGGCCTAGGTGCTGTCCCTGAGCTCTCAGCTCAAGGCTAGTGCTCTACTACTTTAAGTCACAGCACCACTTCCGGTTTTCTAGTGGTTATTTGGAGATAAGCATCTCACAGACTTTTGGACCAGACTTTCATGCGTGGGCTGGCTTTGAACAGCAATCCTCAGATCTCAGCTTTCTGAGTAGCTAGGAGTACAGGCATGGGCCACCAGCCCCTGGCTTGAGGCTATGAATTCTAAACTAGTTCTGTGTCTCTAACCATAATGCTAGACTCATGGGAGAACAATGAATAACTATCACCAAACTAGTTGTCATTTGAATTTTCAACACAGTCTATTCTATTTAATGCATTTACAGTTCAGTCAAATAATACCACACTGAACCCGCTTGTTTCTTTTTTTTTTTTTCAAAACATGATGACCAAGAAGAAGAACCAATTAGCTAGTAAGCAAGTTTGGGTCTGGAAGTATATTTCTTTAGACGATTGTAAAATGTTGTGGTTAAGCGTAGTATTAGTGAACAATTAGAGGGACCTAAACACCATGTTAAAAATGAGGTCTTAAAAAATGAGGTCTTAGGGTGCTTGCCTGAAGATATTCTTAGGAAACTTTTGTTTACTTACTAAACTTTGAAATTTAAGTACTTCTTCAAGTAGCCTCAGGATATTAAGGACAAGAAATAAAAATGCACTGATGGAAAAAATTTAAAAAAATAACTTGTTACAGTCTTTAAAATAATAAAGGATAATTCAGCTTAAATATGTGCTCCAAATTTATCAGGCCTATTCAGTATAACATTGAGCATAACAGCTGGATTCAATGGGGCTTCTGGGTGCTCATTGTCTAGTAAAGGAAGCTTAGCAGGGCTGCAGAAAATTCTAGGTAGATTCTGAGTTTGTTTTTAATCTGGGTCCATTCACAGAAAGATAGGAACTGATCTCTGTGTCTTAAAAGAACCTTAGAGAAAAGGTTGAACATGGAATCAAGGCCCAGGTGAAAAGAACAGGGAAGAGTCCTAGGAGAAAGTCTCATTTTCTAGAAGAATGTAAGGAACTGAGATGGTAGAACACGACAGTACTCTTCTCCTTAAGGAAATGCTTCTAACTCCTCTCCTTTCTTCTAGCTACTTCATTTTCGATCCCTTTCCCCAAGATACTCCATTTCTTCTCACTTCATATCCCAAGGTCAGAAACAGACCTGCTGCTTCTTAAAGTTTATCACTAGGACTATGTCAAAATCACATAGGAATTTTGAACAGAGGGACAGATGGGCTTAAGCAAATGCTAAGTCATGGCCAGGGCTGAGTATCTCTCTGTAAAATATGACCCATTTATTAACCCAAGGGTTGTAGAACTTTTTGGTATAGCCCCTTAGTTAGAGCCCTTAGGCGTGGCATAAAATCTTGAGGGAAACTGGTGTGGTCATATATGGCTACGTCATGAGAGTACTTCTCAACTCTCAATAATCAGATTCACTTTTTTTTCCAAGAGCCATAAACTTTACAAGAATTTTATCTACCGATGAATTATATTTATTAAAGCATGAAGTATTTGTTATCAAAGTCATTGTACTAATGAACGATCAACACATTATTTTGAGCCATCAAGGTAGTTTAGCAAAACAAATTATTAGCCCCATTATACCCATTATACAAGTGAATAAACTGAGGTTCAGAAATATTAGGCGAGTTGCTCAATTCTTTTTTTATATTTTATTTTATTTTTTTAATTTTTTTTTTTTGCCAATCCTGAGGCTTGAGCTCAGGACCTGAGCACTGTTTTGGGGCTTTTTTCTCAAGGCCAGTAGTCTGCCACTTGAGCCACAGCACCATTTCCAGCTTTTTTCTATGTATGTGGTACTGAGGAATCGAACCCAGGTCTTTGTGTATGCTAGGCAAGCACTCTACCACTAGGACAAACTCCAGACCCCACCCAATTCTTTTACTGGTAATATTCACATCATATTTCTTCCTATATTCTCCCTCTAGTAGATAGACAACACAATTAATCAGAATGTCTTAATGTGGAATGTAGTTTTCACAATGAGTTGTGTGACATGATCTCTCCCAACCTTTCAGTCTCTGATTCCCCCTTAACAGAAGGAACCCACATGTTCAGTTACTTAGTGGATTTCTTTAAGCTTTACTATGGGTAAATGTACACTAGCCTCCGGATATTTATTAAGCACAACTATTCTAATATGATCCTCATAGTCCTCTGAGAGTTAAAGTAACCTAGCCTTGAAACTTCAGCTGGCAATTCAAATCATATGGATGTGGGCCAAAAGAAAGTCGGGCACACAGACCCAGATTCTTGCATTCCTTTGATTGTATTCAGTGCCATATCATGGGGTGATGTGAAGCAGAAAGATCCTTTTAGAAAACAAAATTTGCTAGTGGAAATAGGGAGAGTTATTGAAGCATACCAGCGTAGGCTGCTGAGTACTAGGAACAAAAGGAAAGAAATGGAAGGGAAAAGAAAGAGTAAGTATAGTGTGGACAGAGGTAGGAGAAAAAAAGGAGAGTATATATAAAGAAGAGAAGGGGAAAAATGATAAATGAAGAGGATAGATAATGCCTTATGCCATTGGGCCTGTTGACTTAACTGGAGAGTCTTTGTGGCCAAATAATGAGTAATCCTAAAAGGTAGTGATACCATGAATGACTGCGATCCCAGTGGAAGCTCCTGTGGGATAATTACTGCCTCAAAGGAACTCTTCTCTCCTACCCTATTGGCAACTTCAAAACCAGAATCTTTAAAATTACTAAAAAGTTTTATGACTAACTATGGTTGCAAAATAGACATAGTAAGTCTCATGTACTAGCTGGTGTGGGTGGCTCATGCGTGTAATCCTAGCTACTCAAGAGGCTGAGATCTGAGGATCATAGTTGGAAGTCACCTGGGCAGGAAGGACTGTGCTCCAATTAAGCACTACAGTAGCCAGAAGTAGAGCTGTGGCTCAAGCTGTAGAGTGTTAACCTTAAGCAAAAAGGAAAAGCAAGCAAACAAAACCCTCAGGGACAGCTCCATGGTTCTAAATTCAAGCCCCAGGACCCACACAGGGGGGAAAAAAAAGTCTAGTATGCTAAGGTTAAATTCTGTTCCTTTATGTAAGAAATTCACAACTGCCCTAGCTAAATAGGAAAGCAGAAACAGAAAAACAAATAAGCAATCAAAACAAACACAAAATCCCTTCCAGGGATTCAGGAATCTAGGGCAACCTTGGGCAGAGTTTAGTAGCCGTCACTATCTAATTGCTCTAAAACAAAATATTTATTTGAAATTAAAAATAACCTATGTTTCCTCAGAAGATCAAATTCTTAATTTTAACAATGTGCTCCTTTAACTTACTTAGTTCCTTATATTTTCACTGGATCTGTTTCATTTATAGCAGATTAAGAAAACAAACAAGAGGATAACTTCAAACAATAAAACCACAACAACATTTTTTTCTTGCTCAACAAACATCTAAAGATCTGGTTGTTTTGCATTCAAGTCCTCAAATTTTAAATTCTCAAGTGATTTGTCAAGGGAAGGATGAAGAAGAGTTACATTAGAAGACCGTGAAAGATTCTTCAGTGTGGCAACTCCCAAAGTAACCTGCTGCCTTTAGTAGCTGTTTAGTGCAGAAATCACCGTGTCTGTGGTTAAATTGTAGGTAATGATTAGTTTCAGAGGGACTTTCTTCCTGGGCTAAATGAACCAATAGTCTCTCCTAGACCTCATATTTCAGAAGTTTCTGTCTTATTATCCACCCACAGAAATAAGCCTGGACTCCAACATCCACTCCAATAAAGAGGGAAATATGGCTCCTATATGTAAGATACAAACTTTATCTTAGGTGCCAGGTTATTTGTCAATGCCTAGGCATGTATGTAAGTATTCAAGTAAGGATAATTATTTTTTATACATAGTGAGAAAAGAAGACATGTTTGGCCTGATAGGCTGCTGCCTGGGGCGGGTAGCTCATGCCTGTAATCCTAGCTCCTCAGGAGACTGAGATCTGAGGATCTCAGGCAAACACATCCATGAGACTCTTTTCTCCAATTAACCACTAGAAAACTGGAAGTAGTGCTGTAGCTCTACATGGGAGAACGGTAGCCTTGAGCTGAAGAGTTCAAGCCCCATAACTGACAAAAAAAAAAAAAGAAACACAGAGGACAAAAGAACCAATTTGGTAATAATCAGATGATACAGAATATGGGATAGTATGTAAGGGTGTTATCGCAGAATCATTAAGAAGTTTCATGAAAATAAAATAGATATGAATATAAATTGTCTCATAATAATTCAATGAGATATTCAAATCTTTCAGTTAGCCAAAGTTAGGACATTTTAGAGGAGGTTAAATAGAGAATTTTTCTTTTCCTTTTCTTTTCTTTTTATTTATTTATTATTATTACTTTTTGTGGGTGATGGGGCCTGGGCACTGTCTCTGAGCTCTTCAGCTCAAGGCTACTGCTCTACCTCTAGAGCCACAGCACCTCTTCCCCTTTTCTAGTGATTAATTGAAGATAAGAGTCTCATGTTCTTTAGTGCAGGGATAGCTTTGGACTGTGATCCTCAGATCTCAGCCTCCTGAGTAGCTAGGATTACAGGCGTGAGTCACCATACCCAGCGAGAATTTTTCTTAATATGCAATTTCTATCTGTAAAATGAAGACTAAGCAGTGTTGAGATTGTTGCACAAGGTGATTGTGCTAATGTCAACTGAATTATATGCTTTAAAATGGTGGAAATGGTCAATTTTGCTATGCATATTTTACAAAAAAAGAAAAAGACATTTCAAAGACAATAGGAAATATAATATACGTCAATATTTAATGCTATTGGAAAAATATGCACAAATTATGTGGATACAAAAAAATGTTTGAGATCCTATGTATAGGCTTTTGTTAAGCACAGTAATGGAATTGTGTTTACCCAACAAATATGCTATTTTATCTCCAATTTAGAGGATATGTATAAAGGTATTTCAGGACAGAAAGAAGAAAATAAAACATATATATGGCCAAATTTTAGTAATTGATTGGTCTTAGTGATCTTGTGAGTCCATTATACTATTCCATCTTCTTTTGTCCACATAGTAGGATTATGCAAGGGAGAGAAGACCCTGAACAAAACCATTTTTGTGCAAGCCAGTTGGTGATTGTCCTGTCACAATGCCTTCTGGGAGGTTAGACTTGTGGGTAAGAAGGAGGAGCATGGTACGGAATGAGTGCTAGAGCTCATAATTATGTAAGTCTAAGTGTTCTCTATCAGACATACCAAAAAGCTCAAGTAGAGGCAACATTTAATCTTTTTACTCTAGTTATTTTTTTTAAATAAGGACTTGCCTTTTGTTTGATCAGACCTGGACCATGATCCTATTTATGCTTCTGCTATAGGTGGGATGACAGGTGTCTATCACCACACCAAGATTTTCCTGGTGAGATAGGCTAATCTAAAATGATTCTCCTGATCTTAGCCTCTCACATAGTTGAAATGACAGGAAGAGCTATTGTTTGAGGTGGGAGTCACACAAACCAATAGCATGAGCTATTGGTACCTAGCCACTCCATTCTTTTAATTAAAGTAATAATAATTTCTATGTCTTTACTTATATAGATAATCTCTGCCTAATGTGATATTGTCACCATACCCTCCTTTGCTTGTTTACTCATTATCTGGTGTAGTTTTTGATCATATCTATATAACTGCTTTAAAGTGTTTATCAGGTAAGTCTGATATCCAGTCCTTTTCATAGGTAATTTCCATTGACTTTTTACCTACCTGTGTATGAGTCATACTATACTTCCTTGGTTTTTTTTTTTTTTTGCATGTCCTTTAAAAAATTTCATCTAGGGGCCGGGAGTTTGGCCTAGTGGTTAAAGTGCTTGCCTAGCATGCATGAAGACCCAGGTTCAATTCCTCGGTACCACATGTAGAAAAAAGCCGGAAGTGGTGCTGAGGCTCAAGTGGTAGAGCTCTAGCCTTGAGAAAGTCCAAGGACAGTGCTCAGACCCTGAGCTCAGTCCCAGGACTGGCAAAAAAAAAATTCATCTACTGAGAAACATTGAACAGAATGTCAATCTAAGGCTTAGTGTTATTTCTATAGTGAAATGGCTAAATTATTTTAGTGAAGGAAAACCTATTTTGCATGGAGTAAAATTGTTGACACTTTTGTCTCAAAAGGTACAGATTTGGTCATACGCATAGTTATTCTGGGATAGCAGAGCTTTTAGCAAAGCTCTTTTTTGTCTCTATCCTTTCTTCCCTCCCTGCATCCCTCCCTCCCTTTCTTCCTTCCTTCCTTCCCTCCCTCTTTTTCTTTCTTTCTTTCTTTCTTTCTTTCTTTCTTTCTTTCTTTCTTTCTTTCTTTCCTCCTTCCTTCCTTCCTTCCTTGCTTCCTTTCTTTCTTTCTTTCTTTCTTTCTTTCTTTCTTTCTTTCTTTCTTCCTTTCTTCCTTTCTTCCTTTCTTTCTTTTTCTTTTCTCCCAACTCTCCTCTTCCTCCTTCTTTCCAATCCCCTGGCCTTAGCAAGTTATCTACCTCTATACTCCTGTTGATATGATGCCTAGCTGTTAACTTCCATTAGTGACTAGCTAATAGTTCCATTATCTTTTATTAATAATGTTCTGGACATAAATTGCTCCACAGTTTGATCAAATTATAGACATCTTTGCAGGGGTAGTTTTTGAGGTCAGTCTCAGTCCAAGAGGGCTCTTCTTAGCTCTGTCTAACCCTGATATTCTCTGATAGTAAACTATCCAACAGAAAGCTTAGCTGTCCTGGAACCACCAACTTCCTTTTATTCCTCTATTATTCTCAAGAACTAACTTCAGCTGAAGCTTCTCTATGCTTTGTTTCAAATAAGGTCAGATCTGAGTGTTCTTGTTCTTTTTATCTGCTTCTATGCTTAGGCAAAATATATGATCTGTGCTCTAGAACTTGGGGAATGACAGCAGCTTACTTCTTTTGGAAGGGGCTGGGAGAAGGAAGTTATATGAATGGACACAATTCAGATCCCAGTTTTGTCACAACTGGAGTCATATACTTCTTCACAAGTGGGGATCTGGTAGAGAAACAGATCCCCCTCATTTTTTGGCTCTGTGTTTCTGGAATTTACCCCAGTAGCGTGGAGGTGGGGGGATTAGATACTACCCTGATTGACTGACAGCTGTAGGAAAGGAAGTTCTGTCTTCCTGGCTACATCTACTCAGGTTGGGGTTTTTGTTGCAGTAACCTAGGTTAGATGAAGATGGAAAGGAGGGTTGTGATTCAGATGCAACAAATGCTCCCTCTTGTTCCTGAGATGTAATAGATTTTCCAGAATAATGGTTGTATGAGCTCAGAACAATTTCGAGAGATTTTAAATGGCTGTTTTAAAAATAATTTTCACCAGTTATGATTGTTTTGTTGAGAGTGGGACTACAAGGGCTCCTCATTCTATCATCCTGGAAGTCGTCTCCTAATAGGATCTTAATGATTCTTAGAACATTTTCTTGACTGCTAATGTTTTTCTGTTTTTTCTCCACTTCCTTCCATCCAAGATTTGAGTTCTGATGGAAACTCAGTGCAATATGAAGACTAAATGGGGGGTAAATTTGGAGATAAGGTGCTTCATAGATCATCCCTGACCAAACAAAAACTTGATGGACAATAAGACCATCTTCTTTCTGTATTCCAAAGATACTGACAGAAACAACTAGGCTAGATTTCAGGAAGCAAGGGTACCAATTCTTAGTTCTTAGTTTCATCCTGGTTTCCTAAATCAGTCAACCTTCTGTGAGCTAAATTCCCAGGAATGGCATATTATATTTATGCATTTTTCACTGTGGTCTTCAAATTGATGCATGCTATTTAGATGGTGTTTACTGCAAAGTAATTTTGAAGCCTCAACTCTATTTCTTCTCCTTCCTGCCATCCTTGGTGAGGATGATTTCTGCTTTGGTGCTGTGAACTGCAGAGCCTTCGCTTGTATAAACCATGATCTGTATAAACCATGAGCTGCATTTGGATGAACAAGTAAAGTTGAAAAGCCTTATATCCACCCACACAAAATATGTTCACTAGTGAAATAAAGGATATTAGGCTCATTGGAATTTCAGGTTCTAGTCTTCTGGTCATAGTCTACACCAGAATGATGTTCTCTCCTCCCCAGACACTAACATTTTTGGTTACTTAAAGTGAAGTTGGTTCCTTGACAATTCCTCTCAATTATGTTCTACTGTCTTTGGAGTAGAGTTTGCCCCCGGCAGAAACTTGATGAAAACCTGTGGCCCTGATTTAATTTCTACTGATTTAGGAAGCATTGTACTCAGCCATTTGAACACCATGGAGATCAAGATTAATAAGTCCCATCAGTCATTCCAGAGGTTAAAATCAATCTCTTCCCAGAGATTAGGTTTAACAACTTCACCAGCAGGATGATGATGATGATGATGATGATGATGATTGAAGGATTGAGTCTTGTCTTATTCCCCAAGGTCAAGCAAACACCAGGTGCATGCTCACGTGCTTGTCTGTAGGTAACCTTGGTCCCCAGGGGACAATGGCCCCCACATCTAAGGTGGAGCATTCCACCTTTGGCCTGACCAAAGATATCACCCTGGGCTTCCAGGAGACCAGAACCCATTTTTTTTATTTTTGCTTCCTTGTTAAGCCCCATATAAGCCTACCCCCAAATCCAGTGCCTAGCACAACCTCCAATCCTGCTGGAAGGTTTATGCCCCTCACTGGTCCTCAGTAAACAGTCCTGGCCTGTTGAGGATCGAGTCCGGCCTATTCCTTTTCCAGTCTTCTCCATTTTCCTTACAATGATAAGGACTTGCCACACTTCATCACTGTGCCTCAAGTGACCAAACCACGACCGACCCAGCTTTCACTTGCAACAGACAAACCACCCATCCTGCCTGAAGAATTTCTGTAGCACAATAACATCATTTAAATCCTTTTTTAGTTTTTGTTCCAGTACTTGAAATCTGGGCCTTGTGCTCTCAATTAGCTTTTTCCCCCCTCATACCTGGTGCTCTGCTACTTGAACCATACGTTCACTTTTTTGCTAGTTATTTGGAGATAAGAGTCTCTAGGATTTGTCTGTGCAGTCTGGCCTCAAACTGTGATCCTTAGATTTTAGCCTCCTAGCTTCGGTTACTGGTAGGTGCTACCAGCACCTGCTAAAGTCTTTGAGGGCTGCTATAGTTTGGGTATGGTTTGTCCTCCAGAGGTTCACTTACTAAAAATATGGTTCCTAGTAATGTTGTGCCATGGTGATGTCATTTGTTATACTCCCTAAACAGACCATCCTCTCAAATCTCTAGAACTGTGAGCCAAATAAATCTCTTTCCTTTAGAAAGTAGCCTGTTACAATATAATGGAGGGGACTAAGACAAGGTTCAATGGGAGTTAGTAACAGAACCACAATAAACTTTTGGAATTAGATAACAAAACTATGAATGTATTGTGTGTGTGTGTGTGTGTGTGTGTGTGTGTGTGTGTGTGTGTGTGTGTGAGACACTGGAATCCCAGGCCTTATACAGGCTAAGAATACACTGAAGCACTGAGTTGCATCTCCAGACCACTGAATTATACACCTAAATATGTCCAAAATAGTCATTTTTGTGTTACATCTATTTTAACATAAACATACACAGATTGAACATTTGGGGTTCTGATGCACTGCTGCTGGCTCTCTGTGCATAAAGTTTCTCAAATTGTGTAACAGTAATATTCATTCTGGGGCTTTGCCAGCACCTCATTTTCTACAGAGTTCTAAAGGTTTCCTGTGTATTTCTGTCATCGATATGATAAACAAAGAGGAGATTAACTTCTCATTCCTGCTGTTTCTCCAGACACTTGGAAATGAGTCTTCTTAAAGTCCAGAGATGTACAATAGCTCGGATGGGTTTCTGAACACTTGGAGTTAGCCTGGATTGGCACCTCCTTCCTTGGCACTGCTCATTAAGTGGTACAAGAAAGGACTGCCAGGATCCAGGAGTGGTCTCCCTAAACTTAGTCTAGAATTAGGACAATACAGCCTCAATTAGCTGAGAAGAATTTTGAACCTTCCTTTCCAATTGATCATGTCGTTTTACTGTTTATTTGTTAGCCCGTCACAGCCTTGTGACCCAAGGCTCTGGAATGGATCAGCCCTCCTACTGTCTCCCCCTGCGTGCACACTGCTGCGTCTCCATGGAAACGGCTTGTCAGGCCCTGCTTGGCAGCAGGTACTGAAGACCTCTGTCTGAGCCTCGGTCCTGCATGGATTGAATAGTAACGAGCCAGGCAGGTATTAAGAGCACTATCCTCTCTAGCTTCTGGGGTCTGGCCTTGTCATCAAGCCTCCTTTGACTGTACCTACAGAGTCCCTAATACCACTGATATGCGGCAGTTATCAGTGAGATGGAAGGGTTCCTGCTTCAGTGTGAACTCATCTTCCAGAAAACCTGCTTCACCTGTCATTGCCCCCAACACCAAAGCTGAGAGCCATCCTAGCTGCCCATCCCCACCTGCAGCGTTCACTCTGTCAGCTGGTATAATTCCTTTTTGTCCCTTAAGGCCCACATTATTGTCTCTTCCTCTGGTTTGAACTCAAAGCCTGGTATGTGCTTGGCTGGTGCTCTACCACTTGAGTCATACTTCTAGTCTAGTTTTTTGGCTGGCTAATTGGAGATGGAATCTCTCAGACTTTTCTTCCCTGGGCTAGCTTTGAACTGTAATCCTCAGGAGTTTACTCAGCTTACAGGCATAAGCCACTGGTAGCTGGCTATTTCCTTAATTACTGCATGATTCTCTACAATGGTTCTAATATTTCCATGTCTGCATTCTTTGCATCCAGTTTCTAAATTACAATCACTAATAAGATATCCTTAAGAGAAGGTAGGAAGAGTATAGTATGTGAAGAGATGGAAGCTAGATAATAGGTGCCCAAATTCAGATAGACAGGATGAATAAGTCCAGTGTACCCTAGCACTGCAGGGGACAACTCTATCTATCTATCTATCTATCTATCTATCTATCTATCTATCTATCTACATATTTATATATAGTCACAGATTTTTCTGTATTGCTCCTGTAATTCTGTACAGAAAGGTCAAAATACAGGATAGTTTATGAACTGAAAAGCTTCATACTTAGAGTTATACGTTGTATATTGGCATTGCAGAGATGACTATACTTTTAAAAGAATCTGTGACATTTATTAGAATTCTTTTTTTTAACAGACCAGTTTTTGCAGTATAGCCCATGCTAGCCTGAAACTTGTCATCCAAGAGGATCCTAAAGCAAGAGTCTAATATTCTGAGTGCTAGGATTACAGGTATATACTACTGTGCCAAATTGTCCCCACTTGGAATTTTTGTATGCCTGATGGGAAAGCCAGGGTAAAGTTAATTGTTCTAAAGTAATAGAGTCTCTCTAAAAATTATTATGCTTTTAAGAATAAAATAATATGAATGGCCAGTTAAGAGAAAGTATTTCCTAATGAACGTTTGTATGTGTTTGTGTGTGTGTGCATATGTGTATGAGAAGTTTGTTTGATTGAAAACAAGCTATAAAAATCAAGTATAGTGAATGGTTCATGCCTATAATCCCAGACACTTAGGAGGTAAAGATTGGTAGGATTGAGAATCAAGACAAATTCAGGGCAAAAAGTTAGCAAAACCTCATCTCAGAAAAAAGCAAGTGAGGCCAAGAGTTTGGCCTAGTGCTAGAATGCTTGCCTAGCATGCACAGACTCCGGTTTGACTCCTTGGTACCAGAAAAAGCCAGAAATGGTGCTGTGGCTCAAGTGGTAGACTTCTAGCCTTGAGAAAGCCCAAGGACAGCGCTCAGGCCCTGAATTTCAAGGCTCAGGGCTGGTGGGGAGTGGGGGGAGGGAAGTAAGTATGCCTCCATAGGTATACCGAAGCTTTAGGTAGGAATAATGGAGTCTGAGAGCTGTTCTGGGCCAAAACACTAATCCTTACCTGAAAATAACTGAAGTATGCCAGGCTGAGAGAGAGTAAAGCATCCACTCATCAAGTACAAGGCTTTGAGTTCAATTCTCAGTATCATCCAAAGAAAAATATGGTATAAAAGAAAGAAGAGCAGGGGCTGGGAATTTGGCCTAGTTGTAGAGTCTTGCCTAGCATGCACGAAGACCCAGGTTTGATTCCTTGGTACCACATACATAGAAAAAGCCGTACGTAAGTGGAGCTGTTGCTCCAGGAGTTTGGCCTAGTGATAGAGTGCTTGCCTAACATGCACAAAGGCCCAGGTTTGACTCCTTGGTACCAGGAAGAAGCCAGAAATGGTGCTGTGGCTCAAGTGGTAGAGATCTAGCCTTGAGAAAGCCCAAGGACAGTGCTCAGGCCCTGAGTTCAAGCCCCAGAACTGGCAGAAAGAAGGAAAGAAGGAAAGAAGGAAGGAAGGAAGGAAGGAAGGAAGGAAGGAAGGAAGGAAGGAAGGAAGGAAAGAAGGAAAGAAAGAAAGAAAGAAAGAAAGAAAGAAAGAAAGAAAGAAAGAAAGAAAGAAAGGAAGAAGAAAGAGCAGTCCTTGACCTTTCCCCACAGTACAGACTTTGGAACCTGCATGCAAGATGACATATTTATATCACATATACACATGCTAATAGCAAATGCAGCCTTTCTCAGAGTCTGATTTGGGACCAGCTAAGAGTTAGCCACACTGGCCTGGGCATTGAGACTTAGTCTGCTGGCCTCTTGTGAGTGGGCCACGACCGCTGCTCAGCTCTGATTAAACCACTGCTGGTTCCTTTTTGGTTAGTCATTGGGGAGGTCCTTATTGGCCTGTGGCTGAGCTCCTGTGGCTCTGTCAACAGCTGGAAAGCCATTCCTAAGAGCTGAGATAGTGAGACACGCCTTCTACCAAAGCCAGGGAAGATTCTTGTCTCCTAGTGGTATAGCTTCACCCAGGCAATGTTTCTTTTTAATAGAGTCCAACATTTCAGTCACAGTTAAGAAGAGAAAGCAGCAAATCATGAGGATTAGATAAGGCCTGTCAAATATCTCCAGGAGACAAGATTCTTTTTACTTTTGGAGGGCTTGGTTTTTTTTTGGGGGGGGGGAAGGATAGGAATGGGGGTGGAGTGATGAATGAACTATGGTCATAGATCAATCAAGAGAAGTGGAATGGATATGGATCCTGCTCCCAGAGATCACCCGGGAAAGAAGCCAGAGCAAAAGAGAAACCTTTTACTAGAAGTTGTGCCCACCGACATGGGCATTCAGTGTGGGAGTGGAGGGCATGCAGCCTTCAGCCCTGTTCCACAGTCTTCTTGCCATAGACCTGAATGAGATGGGAGCAAGTTGCCCTTGTTACCAGGGAACAGGCTGCACGACCAGGGAGGAGGAGAGCCCTGGGGTGGAGAAGAGAGCAAGCAAAGGCACAGTTTTACTTTTTCTTCTGCAGTAAGTAAGCAAAGGATCCATTAAATGAGAGAAAAAAAATGCATGTAAAAGCACTTAGCACAGTGCTTGGCAAAGGGTTGGGATTCAATAATATTGACATTTTGGGTTTTGTGTCTGCTCGCTGGAGGGACCCATAAGGTAGGTTTGTGTTTAGAAAGCATCACAAGGGTCAAACAAGGGGAAAGGGGTGTATTTGCTACTGGGATGCTTGTTAAAATTTCCCGTTAGAGTTTCTTTTAATTCTACCAAAAACCTAAATACCTATCCGAGACAAAAACATGTCTTGAGACCTTTGTATTTTACTATTAAATGATTGATATCATTTTTTTTACAGGTAGCAGTGAAGAAAATTTAAAAGATAATAAATTTCATAGATGGGAGGGGAATGTGCCAAGCTTCTAGTAAGGTTAAAACAAAATCTTGTCTATTGAAATGAGAATATGATCTCCACTCTTGCAAATTCTCTTACAGAAATGATGTTAACAAGTAGAAGTTTCAAACCAAGAGGAGATGACAAATGTAGAAACCAAGGAGCTACCTGGTCATTTGTTTTGGTGTTAAGGTGATCTCACAGTTGGATATCTTAAGAGTAGGAAAATAACATGTCTGTTGACAATTTAGAAAGAGGTAGTAGAAGCCAGGCCCCCAGTGATTCATGTCTGTAATCCTAGCTACCCAGGAGGATGAGATCCAGAGGACTGCAGTTTGAGGCCAGCCCTGGGAGAATAGTGTATGAGACAAACGAATAAAATGTTAGGCTAGAGGCATGGCTCAAGTAATTGAATACTAGCTGAGCAAACAAGTGGAACTAGCATGACTTTACTAGGGTGTAGTTCTAACCAAAGGACCCATAAAAAAGCCAACAACAACAACAAAAAGCAAAGAGAGAGGTAGTCAAGGAAACTAAAAGATAAACACAAATCACAAATGAGTCTCTTTGCTTTGTCTGCCTCAGTTGACTTCATATCTTGATTCTCAGATGGAAGCCTCCTGAGCAGCTGGGATTACAGGTGTGAGTCTCTGGTGGCCAGCTCAGTTTAATCAAAACCAAACTAAAAGCAGAGCAAAACAAAACTGGAATTTGTCAACACCCGTCATCTGTTCCTCATACTAGGTTCAATAAAACTATTGGATTAATATAATCTCTGGAAACAAACAACCACACACTGCTTGCACAACATGATCCCACACGTTCTTTCTTTTCATTCTCAACCCTTCCTCCAGATAGGTCATTTTTATACTGCCATTTATAGCAAAGGCAAAAACCAGGTCCAACAGACAAAGAAGCTCACTCAGATTAGAAGAAAATGAATGCTGGGCTGAAGGCTGAGATTCCAGACTATTATATTAGTAGGTAAAGTTAAAATACAAAAAAAATACATGGGGAGGTCTTTATTCTGTTTAATATTTTAACAATGATTATTACTTTTAATTATAGCAGTAATTAAAAAGCAAGGGCCATGACAGGAAAAAAAAACACGTGAAGGGGTTCAAACTCTCAAATCATAAAAAATATTCCTGTTACATTCAAACAATAAAAGAACTGGACGATTAGCCAGTTTTGTCTCAAAGTTTTGTGCTTATTTTTCTGGAATTTGAGCCGGACTAGACCCCACAGTCAAGGTTGAAGACTTATGGGCTCTTTTTCCTGTTCTAATCCCAAACTCAAATCAGGAAGTGAAGATATTAGAATGTCAATAGCATTTGGAGGAGGATTCAGGCACTGTCTGGAGGTATTGTCCATGTCCTTTACACACTATTTAGGCCCAGGTTGGTCTCAAACTCATGATTCTATCTCAGCCTCCTGAATGCTGAGATTATAGATGTGTACTACTAAGTGAGGCCTCTTGAACCAAAATCTGAGTCTCAGCTAGTCTTCTAGGTGATACATGTCACATCCAGTGGCATCCAGCAGCCTAGCCTTAAAGCATCTGGCTCGTGTTTATTCCTTGCAGGAGCTTGACAAACATTTGTTGATAGGATGGAAGGATGCACAAGATAGTCTCTGGTGCCCCTTGCAAAGTGAAATCACTGGACTTTGAAACATGTCATACTCAGTTTAAGGAAGATTAATGAATTAATAAACACTGCTTTGGTACTGGTGTTTCTACAGTGAATTTAGTATCTTATTAGCATCATTTTGCTGGACTTCTTGATAAGCCCAGGAGGCACCAATAAGACTAATTCCTTCTTGTGTTCATCCTTTCCCATCCATCCCTCAAATAGTGAAAGGATTGGGAATGTAAACTCCAGTGAGCAGAAATGGAACAGGCCTGAAGAAGCAGTAGAAAAGAGTACCCACGGGGGTGGGGAGGAGGGAAATGTGGATCAAGACATGAGAAAGGGCATCAATGTTTATGAAGTAATACACTTTCTATCTGGTGAATATAATGTAACCCTTCTATCAATTACAAAAAATATGGAAAAAAAGAAAAGAGTACCCACTATTTAGAGGTATGGAGGGGAGGATGGCAGGAAAAGGCTAGGGTAGAAAAGGGATCAAGATTCAAGGACTCTGCTGTCCTATGAACTAACACAAGCAGAGCAACCAACCCTGATCACTAAAATCATTCTGAGGTAACTATGTACGTCTTTTCCTCCTCCTCCTCCTCCTCCTCCTCCTCCTCCTCCTCCTCCTCCTCCTCCTCCTCCTCCTCCCCATCATTTTAAATCTACTTGCTGCCTACTACTCTCAGCACTCAGCAGGCCATCTTGGTAGCAGCCCAGCCCTAGCTTCAAGGTTGCCCCCAGATCTCAGGCTGCCAGGAAACCAGTTGAAAGAAGGGAGACAAAAGAGATTCAGAGGATGGAGAGGCAGTCTGTGTTCCACTAATGAGTGAAGTGACTCAGACGCTGACTCACACGAACAAGACGAACAAGACGCCTGGGAGAGGGTGGCAGTGGGGGGGGGTAGGGACACAGACCTCAAAGGAGCCACACTGAACCCTTCAAACGGGAGCTGGGAGATCAGGGACTTGGTGTTATTTGGAGAGCTGTTTGCAGCTCTGGCAGTGGAGGGAGGTACAGATGCTGAAACAGGGAGAAAATGGCAGTATAGACCAGAAGCTGTGATGTGAATCTGTCACCTTCTCTGCCTGGAGAAAGGTGCGCTGCTCTCCAGTGACACTGACCTGTACTTTGGTCAGAAGGCAATGCCGATAAGAATTCATTGTCACAGTGAGGGTGAATCATGTACCATTTTCTAGTATTCTCATACTGTCAGTTAGAAAAATGAGCCTCCTTTGATTTTGTTTAACAATCTGAGAACACTGTGATCCAAACCGTGCTTATAAATATATTGTTAAAAAAACTGTACCTCTGACTAAGGCGCCTCTCTTGTTAAGTTAATGGCCTGGGGGGTGCTAGTGGCTCATGCCTGTAATCCAGACACTCAAGAAGCAGAGATCTGAGAATTTAGGTTCAAAGCCAGACTAGGCAGAAAAATTTGTAAGACTCTTACTTCTGATTAATCAACAAAAACCTAAAGTAGAGCTGTGGCTCAAGAGAGCCAGCCTGGAGTAGAGTTAAGGAAGCACGCAAGCCCTGAGTTCAAGCCCCAGTACCAGCACACATTCACACACACACACACACACACACACACACACACACACACACGCATGCATGCACATGGCCAATGGAGGTTCTGAATTTGAAAAGTGCAAGGTCACACATTGTTCTCAGAGTTAGAAACTGCATTGGCCTGTAGGGACTATACTAAACTAATATAACTATAGCTCAGCCATGAAGATAGTTGGAGGTAGAAAGAAACTGCCTGGGTGACAGTTTTGAGTCATGTGCTAAATAATCCACATACAGAGCAAACCCATGGCCTCCACCCAAATAATCAATATAAAAATATCTAAAAATAACCTTGGTTGATTACAAACTTATACATAATTTGATGGTTGTTGACTCCAATGGATCTCCTCATGATGGATGAGAGAGTGGGGATTCCTGGCAACTTGTCAGCTTGTGAACATTCATGGAAGAGATCACTTCACTGTAAAAAGCTGTATTTCTGCTTTGCCTGCTCCCAGAAGATGGCAACTGTCCTTGGCTGCAGTAGCTTTAGCTTTGGCTAACTAGTTTTCTGTTACCAGCAGATTTGTTGTATTTAGTGCTGGGTGTTTTGCAACATTATTAACCTCATGTGTCTGATCATTGCAAAAGCAATGAGAATGTTGGATACGCTGTTGAGTACGAACTTATTATGATGAACACGAAGAGATCAACAAATCGAAAGCACTAAGAAAAGTTACATGCTGATGTAGGTGAGAGATGGAGCATTAGTCCACAGGAATATTTTTCTCCCTTGTTATTGTTTGGTACTGGGCTTGGAACCCAGAGCCTCCTGCATGCTATAGAAATACTCTGTCATTAAGCCCAACAGGGATGATTTTAAAAGACAGAGTGATTCAAAATATGTGCCAAATGCTGGCAGGGTCTAGGAAGTGAACAGTGATTTGCAAGAAAAAAAAATGAGGAAAAGTCATCCAAGAGATGGAAACAAATTTGATTGTGTGATTAGAGAACTGACAACAATGTTGAAATCCTAAAATCCAAATAGATTTTCCTGTGAGGTCTGAAATTATGTGCAAGAATTTAAGAGCAAGGTGTAGTGAATGTATTTCCCAAACCTTCGCTTATGCCACAGATGGTTCCGTAGGTTCAAGCCCTGGTGGATCTCTTCAACATTAAAGTCTCTCATGGGAATTGCTAAGAACTTTTTCGTGACACTTTGCAGAGCTCACCTCAGGCTGCTTTTCCCAGTTTTCAATATGTCTGACTGTGTCTGTTTTGAATAGAATGATCCAATAGGATGGATACCAATGAGAAAGGGTGAACTCTGCCTACGGCTTGTAGCTTTGAAGAACCAATGTATCTTTCTAAATTGAATCACTGGTAGCCAGATTGTTTACTAAGTCCTTCGGGATTCACTAGTGTATGCAACATGTCTGTATAATTCTTTTAAAACATGATTTTTAAGTTAACACTGAGTAGATTTTCCTTTAGTTTGTAGCCAATTTTTTCACATTTTCTTTTTTAACAGTAGCTTGGTATCCCATTTTCTTACTCGATTATCAGATCCAGCTTGTGTTAGACTAAAAATGCGGGTATTGCTGGATACTCTTCTGGCTTTTATTCCATGTATGTGGTACTGAGGAATTGAACCCTCGTCTTCGTGGATGCTAGACAAGCACTCTACCACTAGGCCATGCTCCCAGCCCCGAGAGCCTTTATATATTTATTTATTTTTTGCTAGTCCTAGGGCTTGAACTCAGGGCCTGAGCACTATCCTTGGGCTTCTTCAAGGCTAGAGCTCTATCAACTGAGCCACAGAAACATTTCAGGCTTTTTCTATAAATGTGGTACCAAGGAATTGAACCCAGGTCTTTGTGCATGCTAGGTAAGCACTGTACCACTAGGCATAACTCTAGCTCCTCTGAGAGACTTTTATCTCCAATTAACCAGCAAACTCTCAGAAGTGGAGATATGGCTGAAATGGTAAAGTGCCATCTATCAATGGGAAAAAAACCCAAGTCAGAGCATATAAGACCAGGAATTTTAAGTCCCAGTACTGGACCAAAAAAAGAAGAAAAAAGAATACTGACATTAATGTCATTTGCCATAAATTGTTAGCAGCTGTGAATATTTTATTAGGATAAATTAATAAAATTAAGATAAATTACAGTTATAGTATATCATATTTTAAACATTTTACTATATTTTCAAATTTTCCAGTGGAAAGGTTTTGACAATGAATAGCTCTTCCACAAAAACGGCCAATGTCCTCATTTTTCTGTGCCTTGTCAGTACTAGAGACTATTTTTCTTTACCTCTCTTTTTTCTTTAAGAAGTCAAAAAATATTTTAAATATTCATTTGGTTATTACTAATATCTCTGAATGATTCTTTAAATTCATGTACCTTGCCAATTTTCCTCTTAGGATATTTGCCTTTTAATCAATGATTTGTAATAGTACTTTCTGTATTATTTTCCCCATTTTGTCACTGGCTTTTTATTTTATTTATAGTGGCTACCACTGCAATTACATCTCTAAAGTTGAATTAATACCAGTCCCAGTAAACTCACCTGATGGATGGGAAGATCAGATGAGAAAATAATTGTGAACATGCTATATAGCATAAAGGATTTGGATCCCATACTATCCAGCATGAATGTGAAGACAATTATAGTCCTACCCCTGGTCCTGACAGTATCTTACAAAATAAGATGTTAACTTGAACATCTGGATTTGCTAGGACTTGCTATAGTCTAGATATTGTCCTTCAAAAGGCCCATTTGTTAAAAGCTTGCTCTGTAGAATGGCACTATTGGAAGGTGGTAGAACCTTTGTCAAATGGGGACTAGCAGGAGATCCTTGGATCTCTGGGGGTGTGCCTCGGAGGAGATTGTGGGACGCTGGTCCCTTCTTTTTTCCCTTTCCCCTCTTGGACATGAGATGAAGAAAGGCTTTGTTCTACCATATCTTCCCACCATGAAGTGCTGCTCTGCCACAGGCCCAAAGACATGGGGTTGACCAACTTGGGGCTGGAACCTTCAAAATTGAGCCAAAGTAAACCTTTTCTCCTCAATAAATTAACTCAGATGTTTTGTCATCCTGACAGAAAGCTAACATAGGAATGTTATAAAAATAAAGATGTTGAATATAAAAACACTTGAAGCCCAGAGTTTGGCCTAGTGGTACAGTGCTTGCCTAGAATGCACTAAGACTGGGGTTCAATTCTTTGGTACCGTATACAGAGAAAAGCTGGAAGTGGTACAGTGGCTCAGGTGGTAGAGTCCTATCCTTGAGGACAAAGCCCAAGGACAGTGCTCCGGCCCTGCCCTGAGTTCAAGCTGCAGGACAGGCAAAAAAGAAAATAAAAGCACTCAGAGACTTTCAGGTGACCCCACAAAAAAGTAAGCTGTTGCATTCATACTTTCTAGTTTCCTTTGAAAATCCCATCTAGTACAGACTTGTTGAAATAAGAAATGCACCATATTCATCATTACTTTTGCCTCAGGCTCATAGCAAACCCTGCTTACCTTTCCAAGAAACCTTATTCTTCATCTGGAAACAGAAATGTATCACTGAGTGAAATATTCTTCTGTAATAAAAGCTGAACCATACTCTTTAATTCATGTCTTCACTTCTGCTTTTTTTATTTTTGGTTATTTGGAGAGAAGAGTTTTTTGGATTTGTCTGTCCAGACTGGCTTTGAACAGTGATTCTCAGATCTCAGTCTCTTAGTTACTAGAATGATAGGCATGACCCATCAACACCCAGTTTAAAATGGAGTATTTCTATTTCTTGGTACCACATAAACATAGAAAAAAGCTGGAAATGGTACTATGGCTCAAGTGGTAGAACACTAGCTTTGAGGAAAGCCCAAGGACAGTGCTCAAGCCCTGAGTTCAAGCCCCAGGATCTGCAAAGAAAGAAAAAAAGAAAAAATATGAAGACTATATTGTCTGATTCCCTACCAATGTCTCCATCCTCCTTCTGATCTCATCCTGGTATTTGGTTTCCTACATATGTTTCCAATGCTTTCTTGCACAGTGTATTCTATTCTCCCTTGCTCTCCTGTGTGTGTGTGTGTGTGTGTGTGTGTGTGTGTGTGTGTGTCGGGGTGGGGAGGATGGAGACCAAGGCTTAACTCACTGCCTCTCACTCTTATTTTAGCTTAAACTGATTCTCTATCATTTGAGCCATACTCTCAGTCCTCCAGCCTGGTATTTTGCTGGCTAATTGGAGATAGTCTCACAACTTACTTTGCTCCTTTATTTTTTGGGGGAGGGACAGGGGTTCTGGGGCTTGAACTCAGGCATGGGCCTGAGCTTGCTCAAGGCTGGCACTCTGACACTTGGCAATTAGAGTCTCATAGACTTTTATACCTAGGCTGGCTTTGAACAATGATCCTCAAATGTCAGCCTTCTGAACAGCGAGAATTGTAGGCATGAGCCAGTGTACCTTGCTCTTTTAACCTAACAATGTATTTCAGGGTTGGGAGTGTAGCTCAGTGGTAGAGCACTTGCCTAGTAACTTCCAGGCTCTCTGTTCAACCCTAGCAGTACAAAACAAAATATCAACAACATAATATATCTTGAACAAGAGACCTTCAGTAGGAAGACATTTAATGTAAACATAGGACATAAGGACACAGACATTAAACAAGAAAAAATTTAAAATTCTTGTCTCACCTTAGAAAAAATCATATTAAGTGAAGTAAGCCAGACTCAAAGGAACTTAGGCTCAATGGTTTCCCTCATTCGTCATAATCAGTAGAAACCTTGGGCTCTACCAGCAGAGATTTGCAATAGAGCAAAATCTTGATACATAAGGACATATAATGTGAAGCTAATTGAAAGGACCTCCAGGATAGTGAAACAAAAGCCATATAATGAATGATTGTTGTCCTTAATGTACTATGTTGTCTCTCATCTCCTTTGCTGTCCCTTGGTTATCTCATATTGGTATAGTATCTCACTTTGTTATCTGATATATTGAACTTATTTGTATTTGGATATTTGAAATTTGATAGGGAAGGGGGGAAAACCAAGACGGGTGGGGGGGTGGGGGGGGAGGGAAACGGGTACCAAGACATGTGAAAGGGTATCAATGTATGTGAATTAATGCACCTCTATCTGGCAAATATCATGTAACCCTTTTACTAATTACAATAAAAAAATAAATAAATAAAAAATTCTTGTCTCACCATTAAAAAAAAAACAACTAAGCACAGTAATATATATGTTAATTAGCCTGGTTTAGCCATTCTACAATGTAGACATATATCAAAATACCTTGTATATTGTATACCATAAATATGTATGATTTTTATTAGTCAACTAAGGATAGAAAGAAAAGAAAAAGAACATTTAAGAATAAATAAATGGCCAAGACATGTGAAAGGGTATCAAGGTATGGGAATTAATGCACCATCTATCTGGCAAATACCATGTAACCCTTCTATTAATTACAATAAAAATATATGAAAAAAAAGAATAAATAAATGGAATGCACTCCCCACCCTGTACCCTATCTTAGTCTGTCACCATAATCATTGATCTCAGAATTGGATATTGTAATAAAAGATTGGCTCATTGAGACAGCACTAGGGTTTGGCCTCCAGTGTATACTTCATTACTTGAGTCACACCCCTTGGCCTTCCTTGTTTTAGATCCTATCTTCAGAAAGGATCTCTGTTCAAGGCCTTAACTTTACAATCACGTTGCTGGCCTTACATGAACAATTATCCTGCCTCAATCTCCTAAATGTCAGAACTACATTTATGTGTTACCACACCCAACTTAGGTTTTTGTTTGGCTATTTGGGGGAGTATTCTGTTTTTGTTAGAGTCTTTGCTTACTATTTTATCCAGATTGGTCCTGAACGCTGACTCTCCCTTCTTGAGCATTCCATATCCCATGTGGAGGAGGATTGCAAGTATGAACCACCATATCCAGTAGAGAACATGTTCTAGGTTGGTTTTGTACTGTGGAAAATTGAACCCAGTGGGAAAGAACCCCATTACTAAGATACTTCCAAAGCCCTAGATTGCATTTTAAGTTTTCTTTTATATTGGGTATGGACAGTGATTGAAATACATCTAACAGAAGGTGAACTAAATGTCCGAACATCACTTCCAAGTATAACCTATAAATCCATTTGTGATGGTTAATCTTCATTGTCAACTTGATTGTACCAAGGGATGGCAAATAAATTAGTAAAACACCCTTCTGGGTAAGCAAGCTTTCTGTCTCTCCCCTCTCCATTTCTCTCACTATAACTTACATACTGCTAACATATATACTGTCTCACTATGTGACCTTAGCCAAGTCACTCCACTACTCTGGAATACATTTTCACGTGATAAGCAATGTAATTGGACAAAATGACTGAATGCTCTTTGAAAACACAGCAAGAAGTTCTGAGACAGCGTACATACTTTGACATGGAATCTCTTACTTACAGCAATAATGGGAGTATTGATCTGCCAGGAAACATCAAGCTTGTCAGATGACATGAAATGGACAGGTAATTTTTCTCCTTTGTACTAAGCTTATATGTGCAAATACCCAGCTACTGGGTGATAAATTGCATATATGTATAAATACATGTATACATATATGCATCTGTGTGTGTGAGGACTTGGCTGAATTAGTGGTGAAGGAAAGAGAAAAAGCCAGACAGAGCACCAACAAACAAAACAATGAAAGCACGAAGGAACTCAATACATGGTTCACTCTTAAGTCAGTAGGGACAGTGACCATATAATAAAGGACATGCATTTCACTCAGTAGAAATCCTGCTGTGATGCAGTGTTAATTTATTCATCTCCTTTCACATACACCATAAAACTATACTATCAACCCCCCCCCCCCCCCGCAAATATCCTCAGCCACTGAGCAAACAAAGGCAGCTTCCTGGGATAATTAAATCATGTCTGCAGCCCTCCCATCCAAGTACAAATCAGGCTAACCCTGCTTAGCTTCTGAGATCAGCGGAGAACGGGTGTGTTCAGGGGTGGTATAGCCACAGACATGTCTGCCTATCTCTTGCCCTTGGTCAACTTCCTATAAAGCATCTTACAGGCTTTTAGCTGATTAATTTTCTCTTGCTATTTCTGCCTGACAGACGTCAATCCATGCCTCAGAGCCTGCTCCACCTCCCCTCTTCGACCAAAGATTCTGCACATTATTATTTGACCTCCTTTGAAAACCTCATTGCCAGTTTTCTAACCCGATCTGGGCACACTCCCCATTGGGCCTGCATTTCCTGTGGATGATGCGATGGTTTCCTAGGTGACGGTGGGAAGGAATAGACCTGTTAGCTGGTGGCTTCTGACTCACTCACTGCAATGGACGTCACAGAATCCTGGCTGAGCAAGTATATACTGATAATAAGCTCACATCAAGGTAGCTGTGGGGCACTCATGATTAAAACAATCCCATCGTTCAGCTCGCCCTCCTACTACGCAACCGAGAAACCCACAGAAATGCCAGAACAACAAACAGCAGATTTGAAACCTCTCTGAACTCCTAGTCATATATAAATCCACAGTAGAGATCTATTTACAACTCCATTCTTCTGCTCCTTTCCTGTAAAATTTCCTGTGCTTTTCTAGTATACAAATGGACTCTAATGAAGTGACACATGATAGCTGAAGAGGGAGAGATGTAAACAAGGAAAGAAAAAAAAACACCAAAAACAAAAAACAACCTAAGTCAACTTATTAAGGTGATTGCTGGTTTTGAACTTTCTCATTTACTTCCTGACAGAGGCAGGCAAACTCAGAGTGGTCTAGCCAAGCATCACAGCCTAGAATGAAAAGCATATTCTGCTGTACAATTCCTCTTCAGAAAAGTTTGATACAAAGATGGACACTGGTGGCTCTCATCTGTAGTCCTAGCTACTCAGGAGGCTGAAATCTGAGGAACTTGGTTCAAAGCAAGCTTGGGCAGGTAAGTACATGAAGATCTTTTTTTCCCAATTAGTCACCAAAAAAGCTAGAAGTGTAGCTGTGGCTCAAGTGGTAAAGTACTAGACTGGAGCAAAACAGCTAAAGGATAGTGCCCAGGCCCTGAATTTAATCCTCAGTATAAGCACACACACACACACACACACACACACACACAGCCTGAGTCCTTTTCTATTGACTCATCCCAGTCATGTATATAAATCAAAGAACATTACTTGTAATAATAAAAAAATATCTGGAGTGCCTTGTGCTTGAGCTAGTAAGGACTGAATGGATTCTTTTGATTCTTGCATTCCTTATATGACAAGCCAACCTTAAGGTTCCCTACAGGAGCTAGTGCATCTTGTTTTCCTCCGGGCCTAGAGAGATGCTTTAAATAGCATCAGTAAGCATCTGAATGAATTAGACAGCAAATGTAGGTTAGCTTTATTTAGATAGATAAAGACAAGCAAAGAAAGTTGTCTGGTTCAAGGGCAGTACAGTCTTACAAGACATTTCTCAGAGGAAGGGAAACTGCTTCAGGAGAGAGTATTTGGGGCAAAGAGCAAAGTTACTTGGATCTCTAGGGGCAGAGATGCTAAGGTCTTCAGTGTAGAAGAACAGGATTTAAGAATGGCCTGAGACTCATTGAAAGATAAGAGTTTACTTACATCGGAAAACAGAACTCAGCCTCTTCTCATTCACACATAAGAAAAGCAGGGAAGTTGTGCAACAAGTCTGGGGTGAGGTTTCAGATCCTTGACAAAATCCAAGTCAGGGATTACTGTCTTTCCAGAGGGACTGATTCTCCACACCAAACTAAGAGGCTGTATGGGTATCTGCACAGATCCTATGCATAATCTCCAACATTATTTTATTCCTCTCTAGATACTTTACAACAAATACTTATCACACTATAAATGTTAAGTAAACAATGTTCCGGGGATGATGACAAAGGGAAAAGTCTCTATATGTTCAGGATAAATACAAATTTTCATCACAAATGTTTTGAATTTGCTGTTGGTTAAATCTAATGTTGCAGGGCCCACGGATACGTAGGACTAAATGGGTATTTAGCTGGGGGTCTCTGGAGTACAGAAGCTCACAAAGCAGAGCAATGGCTATCTGGGGGAACACTCTTTGGTGATCAATTAACTTGGCTTAGATTTTTTTCTTCTTCTTCCCTTGCCCCTCTCCTCAGATGATTTTCTGAAAGCAAATGCTTTTTTCTATAACTTTTCTAAAAATGAATACTATCTCCAAGCTGGCAGGTCTGTCTATCTATCTATCTATCTATCTATCTATCTATCTATCTATCTATCCGATTCAGTTTGTTTTTACTATGAGGTTTATGGCTTTTCTCTTCACAACTTCTCAAATGGTCAAATCAAATGATACTTTATGTCTCAAAGTTCAGCAGTTTGGATCAGGCACAGTGGCTTACTCCTGCAATTCCAGTTACTCCAGAGGTAGAGATGAGGAAAATCGAGGTTCAAGGCCACCCCAAAGCCAAATGTTAGCAAGACTATCTCAACCAATCAGCTTCAATGGTCATGCATACTTATAATTCCATACATATGGGAGTTAAGCTATGAGTAAGGGAATTTCAGAGTTCCAAGGCTGACCCTGAGCAGAAATGTGAGAAATAGCTAAAGCATAAAAAGGCAGGTGGACTTGGCTTAAATGGTAGGATGTCTGTATAGAGAGTGGGGCCAGAGGTCAAACTCCAGTATTGCCATTAATAGGAAAAAATAGTTCAACAGCTTCTAAACCTAGTAGTAATCACTTCAGTTAAATTGATATTATTTGAATAAATTGTCATTTAAGATGTTTAATAATTTTGTGAGTAAATGGATTCATCTCAATTTTTTTTTGGTTGTTCCTAAAGTGACTCTGAATTTAGACTTAAAAAAAAAAAGCTTGGAAAAAAATCTAAAAGCATCGCCTCGCATATATTTCCATACTAAATTTTCAGATTTTTTTTCTTAGGGGGTCTTACAGCTTCTGAGAATTTTACATCTTTATAGACCACTGAGACTATATGAGGGAAATTTTTTAATCCTGTGATGAAGCCAAATATGAATTTCATTTTGGAATGGGAATTTATGCTACTAAAAAAGAAAATCAGTCAGGACCCCAGGAACTGGGGACAACATCATGAACTAGCAGGCTGAAACCTGAAAGAAATATTGCCTCTGCCCTCTCCTTTCTCTGTCTAGTTTTGATAAAATAGCCTTGACCCTGAGGAGAGGGTTTACAGATGAAATCTGATTAGGAATCCACAACCAATCAGAATGTGATAGGACCCAAAGTGTTACCTTTCCAAACACTTGCTTATAATAGGGGCAACCAAATTGCACACTGGCCAGTGTATAAGAATCTTTAGACTCAGAGAAACAGAGGCAGACACAGAGCCATCTACAGGGACAGAGTGAGCCACCTAAAGAAGAGAGGATGGACAACTGACAGAGCGAACCCACGATGGACAGACAAAGCAACAGCAGTAGCAGCCTTCAAGTTAGATACTTCTCTGAATAAAGTTCTTCACACTTGGGCCAGGAGTTTGGCCTAGTGGGAGAGTCCTTGCCTAGCATGTGTGAAGACCCAGGTTTTTCGGTACCAAATACATAGAAAAAAGCCAGAAGTGGTGCTGTGGTTCAAGTGGTAGAGCTCTAGCCTTGAAAAAAACCCAAGGACAGTGGTCAGGCTCTGAGTTCAAGCCCCAGGACTTGCAAAAAAAATATCTTCACACTCATCCTCCATTGCCCTCGACTTCATTCATCAAATTTCAGAGATAAAAACCTGAGGTAGCACACCATGTTGGGAGTGGAACTACAACATTGATAGGCATGGTCTGCAGCTGAGCCGCCACACTGAACGGGCACTGCCTGCCACAGGCCTGCACCCTGGTGTTCTCTGCCAGCTGCCGAGCCAGAAAGGCTGGGTAGGCTCTGTCCATTAAGAGCAACAGCAGAAAGCCCTATACCACTATTTTGTTTTTCCTTATTTCTTTGCTTCCTTTATTCGTTGTTTCCTTCAGTAATGACTTCAAGTCTACAGTATGACAGTGTGACGAATGCATAAGTTCTGTTCCTTCTCTTCTCTTTGCCTGCTTTTCCACATTCTCTTTGTTCACCCCCAAGTTCCTTTCCAATTCCTCCTGCTGGTTACCTCATGGATGTGCTAAAAATTTATTCACTTCGGAAGTAATTTTGCATGCTAGCAGAAGCACACAAAACTTTCCCAGTTCACTGCCAAGAATTCAAGATACTTTGAACTATTTGTGAGACAGGCAAGTCAGCTAGCCATTTCAAGCCATTACGATATTAGGAAGGTGCTAGAATGTCAGTAGCTATGGCTATATTTATAAAGTAATAGATTCAAAAGATTTATCTGAGACCCAAATGCCAAGCTTATTCCAGTATTGGATCAACTATTTATAAACCTTTCTCACTCAAAGCCAGTCCTATAAATTTTTCATGTGTGTAGTTACAAGAATCTAATCAGAATGAAAACTCTCCTTTTACTTCTGTTTGGTAAAGAGACTAACATTCATACAGGAACTGAAATGAAAGTTTTGCTGGGTGTGCTAGTGAATGCCAGTAATCTAGCACTCTAGAGACTGAAGGAGGAAAGAGTATTGTGAGTTGGAAGCCAGTATGGGTGACATAGTTGAGACCCTGAGTCAAAAGAATGTATTAAAAAACCTTCATAGCATCCATGGATCTATATTTCATCCTCTGACATAATCAATTCCTATACTTTTATTAGAATATATTTATTAGAATTTCTCAATTTGTGTTAATCAACCAATTCATAATTTGTTCTCTTAAAACTTTTAAGTGCATGGAGGAAAAATGTTATATGGAGGCCCAGTTTAAAGTTCTAATCAATTACTGATGTGAATGAAAAAATATGAGGCATTTAACTTTTTAAAAAATGAAAGCAATATCCTGCTTATGTTTTTCTGCATTCTTGTTTGCTACAACAAATATTATTTCAGTAATATTATGACACTGAAGAAGAAAGTATTGGGACCATGTCTGCCTAGGTAAAATAAGAATTACACATTTTATGTTTGTGTTGTGACATTTGTGGCTCTAAAGGAGGACACTGGTATTCTTCCTCTTCTGATGCAATTTCCTGCCCTGTTTTTGTTTTCATTGAGGCTGTGGCCACCTCCCCCTTCCTTGCACAGTTTTTCAGCTGGTCTGTGAGGTCCTGAACCATTGCTTTGCTTTCTGAGTCTCCACTTCCCTTTGCAGTGCCAGCACCTACCAACAAACATCCAGCACCCATCCAAATGTGCTCACACTTACAGACTTAAATGCACAGACACAGCTTTGACTCTTCCACTTTACCTACTGCAGAGAGCTCAGACCACTCCAGCTGTTTCCTGGCTCTGGGGACCAAAAGCTGTAGCATAGCTCCCAATGCCAGCCTGTGATGAGAATCAGCACTAATAATACTGTGTCCTAGGAAGTAGTTTTGGCCCTTGGGCTAATGCTAAGTTGGCTACACAGATTAAAGACTTAAGAGGCAATGGTTTCCAGTTGCATGGAGTGATAAAAGGGGAAGGAACAAGAGTTGAGGGTCCTTCATCTGAATTGCTTGCTTGTGCCTGTCTGTTAGTAGTTATGGACTAATACCTCAAGACTTAGCTTAGGTGGCCACCTCCCTCCCTGAAATTGTTTCTGGGATGCTGACTGTCTCCTCTGCTCTATCTATACATCCAGGTTGGTCTTGCACAACTGCCCATTCCACTAAGTCCACTGACTGAAAGTTTTTATAGGCATTGACTTTGACCAGTGTATCAGTTATCTTAGTACTTGGTTCACAGTGGTATCAATATATGGTGAATGGATGAATGGAATTCTTGTGCCCTTCCCATAGGCAAAATAGCTATTGACATTTGGTGAAGGGGAAGATGAAGGAAGTCCTCTCTGATTTCATTCTCCCTTCTTTAAGTGTAAGAACCACAACAGAGCCTCCATGCCATGGACTACAAGTGATAATTGCAACAAAGAGTGGCAGCAATGGCCTTATCAACATCCCACCACTGAATTTCTTCTAATGATCACTATATCAGCCCAATTCTGTCTACACTATCAGCCTTTCCAACAACTTACAAATTCAATATTTCATCAAGGAAAATTGGGTCCGTAATGGGAAAATATGGCATACCTTCTATAAATTGACCGATAAGGTCTATGTCCCAGAATAAAATACTTAAAATATTATTGTTGTTGTTTTTTTAACATTGCTAGCACTAGAGAGTCTGAAATGTGAGGCAGGGGGATTGAGAGTTCAAGACCAGCCTGGGCTACATAGCAACAGCATATCTCATAGGGGGAAAAAAATCTAATATCAAGAAAGGGTACAGAAGTTGGGTTCTTACTAGCAAAACATCATTTTGATTTGTACAATGGCCTATATAAGAGAGACCTACTGTCTTCATTTTACATATGGAGGGTTGGAAAGGATGGCACTTAGGAGAAACTTAGATTTGAACTCAATCTGTTGGATTCTACTCTTTTTTTTTTTGGCCAGTCCAGGGGCTTAAACTCAGGGCCTGAGCACTGTCGTTGGGCTTTTTCCTCAAGGCTGGCACTCTACCTCTTGAGCCATAGCACTACTTTTAACTTTTCTGTGTATGTGATACGGAGGAATCGAACTCCGGTCTTCACATATGCTAGGCAAGCACTCTACCACTAGGCCAAATTCCTGGCCCCTGGACTCTACTCTTAAGTTCCTTCCATGACCTATTTTTGGAAACATTTAAATCTTTTCAGAAGGTTGAAGAATGAAGACTGAGTATTCATTGAGCACTGACAGCGGGCTGCAGCTGAGGTGGGACAGTAGAGGTCAGGGGATAAGAAGAACTCATCCTCCACTCAGAGCGGGCATCATATGGAGAAGTTGATGACAAACAAATACTGGCTAATGAATAGACAATGACATAAGGTTTTAAGGAACTAAAGGAAGGACAGAGAGCATGAGAAGCCCCACAGGCATTCTGAGAAGATGTTGCACATGGCAGGAACAGGACCTACATAGTAAGATATTACAGAGACAGGGAACAGCTTAGGACCAGGGTAGAAAAGTCAGGTGTGGGGAGTTGAAGATGAAGAGGGGTTTGAGGCAGACCATAGAAAGTTTTGAATAAGAACTTGAAGAACTGTTGGGTTTTGAGGAAGGGAAAGCAAGGATCCAATGACATCTTTGACCAAAACATTCCAAATTATTGCTGAATCCATCCTGACACCAGACTGTAAGTATACAAACTATACAGTCTGCCTGCTTACTTCAAAGGCACGACAGCAGTTAAGGAACCCCAGTCTTTGGGCACTCTAGTCCTTCTTTTTCTCTCTCCCTCCCATCATGTCCAAGAATAGCCCCCTTCTTGTGATTCCTAGTATATCTATCTCATCCTCCAAAACCTTGGAGCAACAGCTCCAGGTTCTTCCTCCCCAAAGAGAAAACAATTCAAACAGCAGGAAAGTGACATTCTCTCCCTCCCTTCCTGTGGGGAGCCAGCCATGTTCTCTCACCTTAGTGTACTGGCTAAAGAGGGTTAGAGACACTGGCTAAAGAGGAAGCTGCATCCTGATAGCTTAATTTAGTTAAAAGGAAAGGTGATAGGTCCTTTAAAAGCCTCTATCTGGCTTGGGAGAGGCACTCGCCAGCTTTGAGAACTCCCCACAGCCTAGGCAACAGCATGTCTGAGGCTCCAGGTTAGGGAGAAGAGCATGCATTTCCCATAGCACAGAATTCCAAAGCTCTGGAAGCCTGAAGTCCTGAAAGCCTGCAGAAAGGCTTGTTTACATTTTTTCTCTCTTGGGCTAAAACCCATCTATTTAAACTTTAACCAGAGGCAATTATAAATCCAGCTGAGCCAGACATGGCAGCCTGCACAGGATGCAAGTCACATGTTGGCAGTCTGGCACTGAGAGAGGGAAAAAAGAATATTTCAGAAAAGGAGTACAGGAAGAGCCACCAAGAGCTGAATGGCAAAGGTCTTCAGGAGCAGCACTCAGAGGACAGCAGTGAGCAGAGAGACAGGGGAGAGGACAGACAGCTTTTGATTTATGGCTGTCACCATATCACCATTTCCAAAGTTCTGACCACAATAGCTGACTATGACAGCTGTGTAGTTGACATCTTTATTTTCCTCTTGGGTCAAAAGTGAGTTCATAACAAGCCAAGTATCAGTGGCTCCTAGCTACAATCCTAGCTACTCAGAAGGTGAAGATCCGAGGATCATGGTTTAATGACAGCCTGGGCAGGAATGTCTGAGACTATTATCTCCAGTCTGCCACCAAAAAGCTGGAAATGACACTGGGCTCTAAAGCTTGAGTGCCAGCAAGAAAGTTAAGGGACAATTCTGGGCACCAGTGGTTCTCAGCTGTAATCCTAGCGACTCAGGAGGCTGACATTTGAGGATCTTGGTTCGAAGCCAATACTGGAAGAAAAGCCCATGAGACACTTATCTCCAATTAATGACCAGAAAACTGGATGCAGAGCCATGGCTCAAAGTGGTAGAGCTCTAGCCTTGAGTAAAAAGAGCTCAAGGACAGTGCCTGGGTCCCAAATTCAAGCCCCACTATGGGTGCACACACAAAAAATAATGCCTTTAATTAGAGAACCAGTCCTAAGGAAAGCCATCAGGGAGCAGGCACACCCCACTTGTCAGAATACTGGCCCTTTTCCTTCCAAGACCAGGCCTCCTCTTCAGAGAAGGTTTTCCTGAAAACCACCCACCTAGAAGCCTTGGCAAGCAGCAGCCCAGTGGCGTCAGAGGAAATAACACTTGACAAAAGCCTTGACTCCTAAACTGCCTAAACTGTTGAACTCATTCACTTGTGTGATCTGGTCGGAGACTTGGTGGGTCCTACTAAGCAGTGCAAAGAAAGGTAGCTGTTGTAGTAAAGTGGCTATTTTTATTCTTATTCTGGACTTGAAAGCATCCATAGGTCAATTTTAGATGCATATATAGATATAGGAAATACTTCTGCACACTAAATGCTGTGGATAAAATGCATCCTATTTCTCTACCCGACACCCCCAGCCCTAGCCACACACACACACAAACTCATGTGAAAAATCACATCATTGAAGTGTTAGCATTTGAAGTAGGGATTTTGGAAAGTGATTAAGAGAAGGCCAAAGCTTCATGGTGATTAGTGCCCTTATGAAAAAGGCCCCATAGGGCTATTTTCCCTTCCTCTGCCAGATAGAAACCCAGCAAGATGGCTGCCTATGAACCAGGAAGCAGCCTTCAATAAGACGCTGAATCTGACACCTTGATCTTCAACTTCCAGCCTTCAGATCTATGAGAACTCAATTTCTGTCCATTACAAGCTACCAGGTGTATGGTGTTTTGTTATGGCATCCCAAGTGAACGAAGAGCCATCCTTGAATTCCTCTCATGTCAAGGAGCTAACATTCAACCCTGGGTGCTCATTCCTTTGAATGTCTAAGTTTCTATTTTCACTTTTTAAATTTCTATGTCACTATTGAAATGTGAATACAGCAGATAGAGGAGAGACTATAAATCAGACATTATCAGCTCATTTCTTACCAGGGCTCCCTTTCTACTGTTGTGGCCAGCTTGTCCACAGGTCCCTAGAGGAGGAAGATCTAGGAAAAGCAAATTGGCAATAGGAAGTGGACTGGACCGAGTCCTTGGGAATTGCAAGCAGGAAGCTGACTCTGCATGGAGGCGAAAAACTGTGAAGAGCCAAATCTCTCTGTGTAACAATGAAATCAGAGTTCACAGTCCATGCAACCCAAGGTCATCTGAACTTTCTGGAAGTCCATTTTTTGCTCACCCAGTTCTTACCAGAAAAAGCCATATGGAACATAGCAAAAAGGACTCAAGGAAGATGACAGGATCCGCAGAGGACCCTGCGATGTTCAAGGCTTTAACTACGGTTTTCCAGGGTAAGGAGGGCAAAGTCAGGGGCCTCTCTCCAGACCAGTTTACTGCCCACACCAGAAAGGGCTGGCCTCTGCTCCTAACCACTTTTCTATCTGTAGCCAACTATGAAAAAATTCATGACCTTATCCCCAAGGGCCTGAATGGCTCCTTGCAAACTTTCTCTGACTGGTGACACGTCTCAAGGCAGTAACTTTATTTATGTGGTAGCAAGTACTTCATACAAGGAAGATGATACAGGGTTTGTTATGTGCCAATATTTTATTTCTTACTATTTGTATGGGTAGAAAGTATTCCCTTCTCCCTGACCCCTGGGGAGAAAGAGGTCAGATTCTGATTCCTTTTTCAGGGTGGATGCCAGCAAGCATGTGACTGGCAGTCGATATGCAAGCACTACACAGCAGAGAAGGTTCAGATATAGAGCGCCCAATCTCTGACAAAAGATTATTTTCAAAGTACTTAGAGAAGTGCCTGTCACATGGTCTTGGATGTATGAGCATGCTATAGAAATAGTAATGAAAAGTAACATGATTGAATCTCTAAACTTGGACATTGGTTGGTTCTATGGTCAACAAGGCCTTTGGTTGACTCTGGTCTGTACCTCCAGCAAGAGGGACCCTACTTCAGTCCTCTCTGAATTCTCACTATGTGTCTGCCAGGGCCAAGGCCAATCCAGAAGCAACAACAAGGAGCCCAAACTGGCAGTGGAAATCCCCCTACTCATCTTTCTCAGTCCCTAATCCTGTGGGTGTCAATCCTTCAGTCCTGTGCATGGATACCTTGTTAAGATTCCTGGTTACCAAGCTAGTGTTCCAGAACACGGGGCAGCCATACTGAAAGAGAGAGAAGAGGATAGAAGCCAGCAGGTAGCAGGAAGAAAGGAAAATCACAAGAGAGAAACCAAACACCCCAGAGGGAAGTGGGGAAAATAAGAGTCCAAGTAAGTACAAGTTTTTTTTGTTTTGTTTTTGTTTAAGCTGGGGAGGGGGGTAGGCGGGAAGGGAAGGACAGAGAATCAGACATAGCCAGGGAAGAGAAGAAACAAAGACAGGCAGGGAATTGCAAATATGGCTAATGACTTCACCCTTCCTCACCCTGCACAAGTTGGATCCACGGCTGGCTTATAATCATTTCATCTCACGGACTTCCTTCCACTTTTGAATTTTCTTACGAAGTTCATTTCGATTCTATTCATTTGGGGAAGTAGAAGCCGGATCTATCTTTAGGAAACTTAAATGCCAGAAGAGTTCAAATAGGCCTAATTGAGAAGTAAAGAATAGTTGGTGTGACCAGGACACGTATCAGATCACAAATATTTGAAATTCTTGCCTGGGTTCCCTGAGGAGAGAAGTGCTTTTGTTTGCCAAATTGAGTCCCCAAAACTTGGCCTTTGTTGTTCGAATGTGTAGGATGCTGGAAGGGGAGGAAAAGCCAAAGGAAGGCAAAATATTAGTCAAGTGCCTACTGTGTATGGGGCTTTCTAGAAGCTAGAAATTCACAAGAGACCTCAATGGGCTCACTCGCCCCTGCTCTCGCACATCTAACTTTTTTTTTTTTTGCCAGTCCTGGGCTTGGGCTTAGGGCCTAAGCATTGTCTTTGGGTATTCTCCAGGCTAGAGCTCTACCACTTGAGCACAGCACCACTTCTGCCTTTTTTCTATGTTTGTGTTACCAAGGAATTGAATCCAGGTCTTCGTGCATGCAAGGCAAGCACTCTGCCACTAGCACATCTAACATTTTGACTTGAAAAATTTTTAGTTATTTATCTGTGTAGCACTGGGGATTGAACACACAGGTCCTCATGTATGCAGGTAAATTAATACTACTTCAGCCATGCCCTCAACTCTCTCTTCCTCCTCCTCCTCCTTCTCCTCCTCCTCCTTCTTCTTCTTCTTCTTTTTCTTCTTCCTCTTTTCTGGACATTGGGCTTGATTTATTATTTTTTTAACATTAAAAAGTCTTTAGTTCTTGACACTGATGGCTCATACCTATAACCCCAAATAGTCAGAAGACTAAGATCTTAGAATCTTGGTTCTGAGCCAGCCTCATTAAAAAAGAAATCTGAGAGATTCTTGTCTCCAATTCACCAGCAAAAAAAAAAAAAAAAAAAAAAAAGTGGGAAATGGAGACCTAGCTCAAGTGGTAGAGCTCCAGCTGTGATCCAGTACTGGCACATAGACACCACACACACACACACACACACACACACACACACACACACACACACACACACTGTAGTAAAATATACCACACACTTCGTGGGAGGGGTAACAATGTTTGAGAAGAAATGTACCTTACATATGTAACTGTAACTCCTCTGTACATCATTCTGCCGATAAAATTAAATTTAAAAAATGTTTATATTATTATGCACAAGATTCCAGGAAGTTATCATCTCATTAAATTTAAACTCTATATCCAATAAGAAGCCCATTTTCCTTCCAAACCTGCCAATTGCCATTCCACTGTCTACCTCTGTGAATTTGATACTTCCAAATATCTCATATATGTTGAACTAAACAATATTTGTCTTTTGGTGATTTATTTCATTGAGCAATAGTGTCAAGATTCATTTGTCCATGTTGTAGTATAGAGCAGAATTCAGTTCCTTTTTAGCGTGTGTGTGTGTGTGTGTGTGTGTGTGTGTGTGTGTGTGTGTGTGTGTGTGTGTGTTTTAAGACATGGTTTTACTATTTACCCCAGACTAACCTCAAACTCAAACAGCTCCTACCTCAGCCTCCTGAGTGCAAGGATTACATTATATATCACCACACCCAGTTCTCCTTCCTTAATAAGCTTGAATCATTTTACATCCTATGTGTAGCACATTGTGCATATCCACTCATATGTCAGTGGATATGTGGGTAACTTCTACCTAATGGCTTCTGTGAAGAATGCTGTTGTGAACACAGGCGTATGCTATCTCCGCAAATTAACTCTCTTCTCACTTTCTCTCTTCTTTTGAGATAGTCTCAAACATAGACTGGCCCTGAATTCACCTCAGCCTCCCAAGTGCTAGGATTATAGGCGTGAACTACTATGCCTGGCTAAAATAACATTCTTTGAGGAAGCCTATCCTGTCATTCATTTGCCCATTCTACGGCCTACTGAAGTTGTTAGATGTACAGGGTCTCAACTTGTTTAATCCATTTGCAGGACCATACGAGCACACAGTAGGAACTCAATAAATATTTGTAGAACAAAATATTTTTACACTTCGAAGTCACTACAGTTGCAGCTGGCTGCTTTACATATTCAAATAAATAAGTTTTGCAATTGTAATGAATGCTATTTTGATTATATTTACATACTAAGCTAGTTTATATAAGGAGATTAGTATAAAAAATATCTAAACCTCAATCAAAATTCACTTTGTAGAAGAAATGCCTATGACAATTCCTTCCCATTAACTTAGCTTAAAATCACCTCTTATCTGGCTTTGTTTTCTGGTTATGGTTATGAGACTGAGCAGAGCTTAGCAGAGTCTCTTAGGGGTCTTATCGGTCCATAGGCATCAAGTCACATGAATTCAGGTGTGATCTAGAGCTCAGTTTTCTCAGCTCTAAAACCTTCATCAGCTGGGCACCAGATAATCCTAGCTACTCAGGAGGCTGAGATTTGAGGATCATGATTCAATGGCAGGCTGGGCAAGAAAGTCTGTGAGATTCATATCTCTTATCTCCAATTAAACACACACTCTTGCACGCACGCACGCACATGCGCGTGCGCTCGCGCGCACACACACACACACACACACACACACAAACACACAAAAGCCAGAAACAGAGATGTGACTTAAGTGCAAGAACACTAACCTTGAACAAAAAAGCTCAGGGACAACACTCAGCACTCAGGACCTGAGTTCAAGTCCAAGGATCAGTGCAAAAACAACAACAAAACACATTAGGAAAATTCTGAGTAGCAATGTGTTTAACAACTGCTATATTAAGTATCAGCAATGGAAGAAATCAGTTTTGTACTGCTTTCCAAACTACATGGTGCAATTTACTTTTTTGGTCAGATAGTACTGTTTTGTCTAAGACTTTGAGGCCCTTACTCAACTCTATAAACACAAAGAAATAGTTATTACATTACTATATCAAAATCCTTGAGACTGATAACTTTATACAGAAAAAAAGTGTTTGGATTTTTTTAGCTCCTAGTTCTTCTATAGGTTGAAGAGGCCACATCTGAGGGTAAACCTTCCTAGTGCTAGAGTCCCAATGTGGCACTTGATATCATGAAGAAAGAGATGAGGAGTGTGTGTGTGTGTGTGTGTGTGTGTGTGTGTGTGTGTGTGTGTGTGTACTCTTGGCTCTATCCATCTTTTTTTTTTTTTAAAGCTGGCTCTGGCGCTTGAACCCAGGGCTTAGGTGCTGTCCTTGAGCTTCTTTGGTTCAAGGTTAGCACTCTACCACAGTACCAATTGTGGCTTTTTGTGGGTAATTAGAGATAAGAGTCTCATGGACTTTACTGCCTGGGCTGGCTTCAAACCCCAGTCCTCAAATCTCAGCCTCCTGATATCTTAGATAACAGGTGTGAGCCACCAGAGCTCGGCACATCCCTCTTCTTATAAAGCCATCAGTCTTCAACCAAGGGGAGCCCACTCTGGTGACCTTATTTAATTCTAATTACCCTACATCAAAATATCGTAGACAGATTAAGGTTCTAATCTGTATATACACCTCAAAATAGGATTAAAGTTCAACCCTTGAGTCCTTGGGGGAACATAGCCAAACCATATACAACCACAGTATATACTAAAATATACAAAGCATAGCTAACCCAAATACACATTTTCTATGAATCAGAAATAAAAAGCAAGGGATGGGGTTGAAGATAAGGGGTCTAGTGGGGCCCAGTAGGAAAGGAACCAGGGGACACTAGACAGGAGTAGGTTTGGTGTATGCAACTGTGGGCTAGTCTGAAAAACACCATGTCTACACACAGACTGCTTTGTTAAAGAGAAAAGAAAAAAAAGCTTCCTGTTGCCTTGTAAGGGACCTTACAGAATAGATGAATGAGGTGGCAAAAGAGGAAAGAGGGCAGAAACTCAGATTTAGCCACCCCAAGCCTTCATGACTGAGTTCATTCTACTACCCTAGGTAGGAAAAGAAGATGAATTCTCCTTATTTAGACATAATAGACTAAAGGAAACCAACAGGGCTGGGTGTAGCGGTATATGCATGTAATCTCACTCAAGAGGCAGAGGCAAGATGACTACAAATCCTACAGGCTCCATGACTCAAAAATACATGCATACATACACATATACATACATGCACACATGCATACATATATGCACGTATACATAAGGATACAATTAAATGACAATCTTTTTTTGTCAGTCATGGGACTTGAACTTTGGGCCTGGGCATTGACTCTGAGCTCTTCAGCTCAATGATACTGCCCTAACTCTTGAGCCACAATACCACTTCTAGTTTTCTAGTGGGTAAGTGGAGATAAGAGTCTCACGGACTTTAGTGCCCGGGTTGGCTTTGAACCTTGATCCTCAGATCTCAGCCCCCTGAGTAGCTAGGATTACAGGTATGAGCCACCACACCTAGCTTAAATAACAATTTTTCATAGAAAAACAAAACCAGAGATGTCTTAATAAGTCAGGAGTAAAATGATGAATCATTTAGTAAAAACATGTTAGAATATTTATATGTATATTTACTTTGTCATGTCACAATAAAGTTAAGATATAACAGGGAAAAATAAATGTTTATATTTCTAGGAAAAAGGAAAGAGATTACTTTCGTATCCTTGGAATATGAAAGAAATTTTATACATAGAACAAAAATATAAAACTTGAAATATTCATATATTTTACCTATATAATATAAAAAAGTACCATCAATGAAGTGAAAAGACAAGCTTAGAGTGAAAGAAAATATTCCCCCAGACCTAAAACTATCAAAATGTTAGTATCTAAAAATCTTAAAAGACTCTTACACATCAGTATAAAGGCAAACAACTAACTGCTGGACAGTGGAGGTTCTCTGTTGTTATCCCAGGTCAGTAGGAGGCTGAGATTGAGAAGCTAGAAGTTCAAGGTCAACCCAGACAAAAGGTTCATAAGACTCCACTTCAACAACAACAAAAAATCTGAGTATAAAGATGCCCACCTGTCATCATTACTACACTGGAAAGCATAAAATAGGAGGATCATGGTCCGGGCCAGGCCAGGATAAAAAGCAAGAACATAATTACAGTAAAAAGGAGTGGGTGTTTGATTCAAGCAGTCCTTCACCTGTCAAGCAAATGCAAGTCCTAGTATCAACCAAATTAGATGCTACATACTAAACTTCAAACCCTAGTAGCACCAAAACAATACAAAACAAACAAATAAACCTGGAAAGATAAGGCTATCACAGAAGGAAAAAAAAAAACAACAAACCAATGGCCAATAGACATGCAAGCAAAGATTGTTGTCACTTGCAATTAAAGCAATTAAAGCAAACCAAAATAAAACAACATAACCATTTCATATCAGTTAATGAGCAAAAAATGTTAAATTCTGAGACTATCCCAAATCCATAAGATGTAGAGAAACAGAGCTCTCAGAAAGCTAAATGATAATGTACATTAAAGTACATGCTGACACTCATAAGCTCGTCTCTTGTATGTACTGCCAAGATTAGTGACCCTCAACCACAGGTGACCGCCCTGAAGAGAACGTTTAGTGATCTTTGAAGACATTTTCAGTCATGAGTTAGTTAATACCTTTTTTTTTTTTTTTTGCCAGTCCTGGACATGAGCTCAGAGCATGAGCACTCTCCCTGGATTTTCTCAAGGCTAGGACTCTACCACTTAAGCCACAGCACCACTTCTGGCTTTTTTCTATGTATGTTTGAGGAATCGAACCTGGGTCTTCGTGCTTGCCAGGCAAGCACTCTACCACTAGGCCAAACTCCCGGCCCCAAGTTAGTTAATTCTTTACCTCACCAATATAAAGAAATCTAAAAAATGTTGAATTAAAAATGGCAAAAGGTTAGGTGCCATATGATGTGTGATATATGGTCTCCCTTTGTTTCACAAACACAAAGCAATACTACCTTTATGAATACATTCATATACTATAATATAAAGGTATGTATGGGAATGATTTATAGCAACTTCAAGATAATGGCTACTTTTGAGAAAAGAAGCAAGGAGGAAAACAGGGATGGGTAGAGGACTTCAACTATACCGTGAAGCTTTAAAAATAAGCCTTAAACAATTCCAATATTAGGATTCGTTAAGGTGGAAGTTTTTTACACAAAGCTTAACTTAGTTTCTACATTTTTTCCCTATATGTTTCATAATGAAAATGTTTCAGTATTTTGGGAGCTGCAGTCGCAAACAATGGGGATTTCTTGGGTATCTCAGAAGCATAGAGGAAGTGAGTGACAGGTAAGGAAAGGTGCATCCATTTACAGACACTCTCCCAGGGCTTAGCAGGAAGAGAACTGGTTTTTCTGCTCCCCCAAACCCCTGTCCATGGTCCTATCCCTAGGTCTCCAGGCACTCTTAGAAGAGTTGAGAAGCCAGTTCCAACTGACCTTGGAGGCAGCATCAAAATGCACTAAATAAAGCTGAGAGGCTGAGAGAAGAGGAAATGTGGATGTAGCTGGTCTTGAGTATTTGGACAGATTGTTTCTACTGTGGATGGCCTGTGCCACCAGCAGAAACATGTCCTGCCGGACGTCTATATTGTTTTATAGCTATTGAACAAGCACCTAGTCATGAGAGAGCTGTGAAGGCTTGCTTGGTGAGAACGACACCCTGGCCTCCCCTAGCCTTTCATTTCAGGCTCTCTCCTTCAGTACACCTCACCCTTTCTTACCGACATTCCAGTAAGGCCAGTGGGTATTTACCTCCACTTTCCAGAAAGGAGGGGAGACTAGCAAGCCCGCTCCCCAACACTCTATTAACCAATATTTTGACCTAAGCCACCGGGGATAAATAAACAGTGAAAGTAACTCAACGGGAAAAGATCTTTTATGGACATCCCGGAGTAATTGCACATCTTTTTAAAAAGAAACAACATTTCCTGGGATCCCAGGAGGTGTCTGGCATTACACAAAGTGATGTGTGCATGAGAGTGCAGAACATAATGTTTGGGAACATCGGGCACCTCGGGGACTTAAAAATTAATGCAGATCCAAAGCTGTTAAAAACAATACAAGAGCTGGTTGTAATAAATTATAGGAAGACAAAGTGAAAGGTGTAGGGGCCAAGCCTCGCTGCCTAGCAATAAACAGGAGAACAAGACGAGGAGCTGCCAATTAACCCCAGGAGAACACCCACTCAAAGCATGGGCAGAATAGAAGATGGAGAGCCAGCAGTCAATTCTGCAGACTCGGTTGTCCACACAAAAATCAATAGCTGCTTCTGATGGGCCAGTGACCAAAACAAAACAAAACAAAACATCGTTTTCTGTAGATGGAATGCAAACCATCCAGCATATAGGGAAAGTGTTCAGGAATAATAATAATACATGGGCTGGGAAATGTAAGGTACAAAACTGGAGCTAGAGCACCGGGTGACAACTCTAACAGAAATAGGTACCATCACGTTTTGTAGACCTGATTTTTTTATCAGCAACCGGAAGCTGTGCTAAAAGCTCAATGTGGCCTACTTTATGTTCTTTTAGTAAGTTAGTGGGGGATTTTTCAGTAGGCTGTTTTGTTACATATCACGAAAGGAAATCTAGTTACAATACATGAATACCAGATTATGCAGGTAAGAAGGCATCTTAAAAGGAAGTATATTAGTCTGGACCTGAGTTACCCCAAGAAGGTGATGGAAGGTATCAGGAAATGCAAGGACACACCTGGTCCTCACACAGACCTCTATCACCTCAGCTTGACTGTCCTGTCCATCCTGCTTAATCAACTTTAGCCTTGCTAGCTGAACAATACCAGCAAAGTCAGTCTTAGGTATTCTAGTCATGTGCTATGTGATTCTGTACTATGGAATTAAATACCTAGAATTTTTTATTCCATTGGGAAGGGAAGCCATGGGACAATCATGCTACAAAAATATCTAAAACAAACTAAGCATCAGTGGCTCACTCCTATAATCCTATCTACTCAAGAGCCTGAGATCAAAGGATTGAGTTTCAAAGCCAGCCTAGGCAGAAAATTTTGTAAGACTCTTATTTCCAAATGAACCAGCAAATTCTAGGCTGGAGGTATGGTTAAAATGGTGAGTGCCAGCTCTGAGCAAGCAAGCTGAACAAATGTATTAGGCAATGAGTTCAAGCCACAGAAATCACACACACACACACACACACACACACACACACACACGCACACACGCACGCACACACCAGGGCATCTCGAGTTTAATATAACCAAAGGAAAGCTTTAGTTCTTCTGTTAACCTCATCTAAATAACAGGCTTATTCAGAGATTTGAGGGCAAGGAGTATAAATGGCAATAGATGCTAACTGGTGCTGCTTCAGTTACTCACTATCCAGGACTCAATATTTTTTTTCTACTTCGCTGTCATTAATGTATCAGTGTTTATTCTTCATATCTTTGGTCTTGAAGTGAGAAGATGTGTATCTGGTCCCAGCCATTATGATGATGTTCTGGACAACCACACCTATCCCCTTATAGCTTATTAGCCAGAAAAGGCTTCTCTTAGCAGTGAAGGAGATGGGGAAATTGAGTATGTAGAAAGAGGGAATGGGATTGTTATGACTGAATTGTATGACTCATGATTCATCACTGGGGCTGGGATACTGTCATCCTAAACACAGTGTGGGCTCTATTAGCAGGCAGGAAGAAGAGAACAGCTCTCGGGGAGGGAGTTAACAGGGTTCTGATACATTTCTTCTCAGCCCACCTATCTCTTCTACTGCCTCGCCATCCACCTAGAGCCAGAGCTGAAAGTATAAGAGAACAGCTCTGATAGCATTCCTTTGTCGGTTGGTTTGTTTTTGAGATGCTGGGAATGGAACTCAGAGCCTTGTGCATGCCAAGAAAGCTCTACCCCTGAACTACATTCCCAGTCCTTCTTTTTCTTACATTTTCACAAAAAAGCCATCCAGAGGGTCCTGTTGCATCTGCCTTCCACACAGTCTTCATCTGTCTTCACTGTTACTACCATACAGCAAGCCACCATTATTCACCCAAATCACTACAATGCTTCCTAGACTCTGTGCTTCCTTTCTCGCTCTTTACAGTGCCTTTTTTTTGCAAACAGAAAGTCCCTTCATTGCTTAAGACCTCCCAATGGCTCTCTATCTCCCTTAAATCTGAATTATTGGACTGGCTACCATCACATCTGTAATTTGTATTCCAAACACTCAGGAGGCTGAGGCACAAGGATCGTGAGTTGGAGGCCAACTTGGGGTACATTTAAAAAAAAGAAGGGAGGAGGAGACATCTAAATCCCTTACCACATCTTGCTATATCTGAATAACCAAAGGTTCTGTCTACCTGTTGTTCAACTTTACCTTCTGTTGGTTTCCATTCGTCACTGAATTCTACCCATTCAGGTCTTCTTTCCTCTTAAATGGAAATTTCTTAGCATGCTGAGAACCTTGGAACCATCAGCCCTCTCCACCCAGGGTCCTCTTCATTCTCATCTTTTCCTGACCAGGTCCTTTCTGTCATTATGATTACTGTTCAAGTGTCAGCTCTTCAGAGTGATCTTCCCTGGTCATCTGGTGTAGCATGACCTGGTTCTCTATCCCCTTCATCATTAGTTTTATTTCCCCACAATGCTATCACTGTCTAATACTTAAAATATTTATCTCTTTGTGTGTCGTGTACCAAAATGTATTTGCTTTCTAATTGCTCTTCATTAGAGTATAAGCTCCATTCCAGGAGGGCTTCACTGACATGTTTCTTGCACCTAGATAAAGACCACACTAAGTTCTCATCAAGCATTTCCTTTACTCTCTTCCTCCCCACTTCTCATTTTAGGAATTGGGGATTGAACCTAGGACCTTGCAAATGCTAGATAGATACTCTGTCAGTTGAGCTACTTCCTAGCCCTTCTTGTTCATTTTTTTTTTTTGAGACAGAGTTTCACTACCTTTGCCAAGGCTATCCTTGAACTCTTGGTGATCTTCCTGCATCCACCTTCCAAGTAGCTGGGATTATAGGCATGAATCACCATACTCAACCTCATCAGTTATTTCTGAATGCATGAATGCATGAAAGGAAAGATTTTTAAGTGGAAACTTAGGGAATAAAAATAACATCTGTAACATATTATTAGTATCCACAGAGTTATCCTTTATGGAGAAAAATCACTTATTTAGAAAATTGTGTTTTGCTTTAGGACATCATAATAAGTTTAGTCTCTCTCATCTTACCTCTTTCTGTGTTCTGTTTTCCAAAGGTACACACACCACATGCACACTGAATCATGCTGTTTTTTTTTTTTTTTTTTTTTTTTGTAAATTGGTTGTGGGGCTTGACCTCTCAGCCTGGGCACTGTCCCTGAGCTCTTCAGCTCAAGGCTAGCACTCTACCACTTGAGCCACAGCGCCACTTCCAATTTTGTGGTGATTAATTGGAGATAAGAGTCTAACAGACTCTTGTGCCCAGGATGGTTTTGAACTGCCATCCTCTGATCTCAGCCCCTTGAGTAGTTAGGATTACAGGCGTGAGCCACCGGCACCCAGCATGTTGTTCTTTCAATGCAGTTTTGCAACACCTTCTCCAGTGACTTCTTTATGCTTCTTTAATAATGTGATTGCATTTCTCACAATTTTCTGAAGATCTGGGAGAATCTGAAAGAAGTCATTTGAGAAATGTTTTCCTTTCCTCCATTTTGGTCAGGATTTCAAAAAGAGGGAGCCTGCCGGGGCCAGCCGGCAGCAAACCAGGGTTCGCGGATTGGGATTCCTGAAATAGGGGCAAGGACTAGGAAAAAATGGAAGAGAAACAAACAGATGGAGTTCGGGAGGACTACAGCCCAAGTCAGCAGTCCAAGAAGACTGTGAGCTCCAGACTGCTGCCTAAGACTGTGTCGTTTATTTTAAGTTCCGACCTTAAATACTCTTCTTAAAACTAGGGAACTGCCAGAGGCTACATTCATACAAAATAGTAAACAAATCACATATAGGATAATTGAGAAAGGATTAACATTGCTTAAAGTCATCATGATAAGAACTGATTGACATTGCTTAAAGTCATCATGATAAGAACTGATTGACATTGCTTAAAGTCATCATGATAAGAGTTACTTCCTTGTGTATACAGTTGCGTAGGTCCAAGGTCAGGTCCAAGGTCATTGACCCCACAGTCGGTCCCCAACAGGAGCCAAAATATTCTTGAAAGAAACCTTAGGCTTTCATGTTTCTCTCTATATATTTTTCTTCCCAAAGGCTGAACCCATCTCTACTCTTTTAACCAAAATACTAGATTGTCTTCATTAGATTGTCCTCCAGGTAAAATGATAAAAATCAAAGAAATTAATGGACCATCTTCTTTCATCTCTCTTTATGATCCTTGAAGCCTTTTGCAGGCCTTTCAAATCCCAAGGTAAGCTTTGTGTAGGTCTAGGTTTCTGGTTCAGTGGCCTGCATCCGAGAGGTCTTAGCACATTGGATTGTGCAACAATCAAGTTTGGGAAGTTTCAATCCATAGTAGGAATACAGCATCCTGCTGAGACTTATCCCAGCTTATTCTAAAACATTCCTATATTGAGGCAAAATAGTCTCAAATACTGCACATAAATGTACACACTCACACACACACACACACACACACACAGAATCATTCAAGGTTTGAACTTCTGAGATTGGCTACAGAAAATAACAAAAGAATTACTGTCCTCAAAGGTCTTCATTGAACATAATAAAAGTAGAAAAGAAAGTGTTCGTATGTGTGCACCAAAATTCAACAGCAATTTTTCTACCATATCGGCTATGTTCAGCCCCAATTCTAGCCATTACCTCTCAGATGAACTCAGGCCCTTGAAACAAAGCACATAAAAAAACCAGCCATGGCAATAGTTTTGCTGTTGCTCTGGCATAAATTGGGAGAAGGGGGCATATCCTAACTATGCGTACTAAAAATAAATCATATAGATATGTTTTATTTTTATTTTGCCAGTCCTGGGACTTGAACTCAGGGCCCGGGCACTGTCCTTGAGCTTTCTTAAGGTTAACACTCTACCACTTGAGCCACAGCACCACTTCCTGCTTTTTCTGTGTATTGAACCCATGTTCAATTTAGGCAAGTACTCTACCAATAGGCCACACTCCTGGGCCCTAGATATATTTTTAAACAAAACAATTAAGAGAATAAAATAACCAGTTATATTATTTGGTTCTATATTGTTTGGGAGTCTGTTTCAAGGTAGTATCTTAAGTTCACTGGGTGATTTTTTTTCCTTCTGTTGGTAAAATTCTAAAAGATAGTTGCCACCTTCTCAGCCTTGGGTTATAGCACCAATCACTAAACTAGAACCTGTTGTGAAGGGATTTAAATCCCAAGTGAATTTACTTTAACATATAGAGATTATCCAGGTAGGGGCTGACCCAATGCAGTGAACCCTTTAAAAGAATAATTTTCCTTGGCTGATAATAGAAGAGAAGTTGTAGGGATTCCAAACAAGAAAAGGATTTGAGGGTGATGATGGAGAGGATGGCTTGGAAGATAGATAAGACTAGATGAGGTATAAGCAAACCTCCAGGGAATACATTGTTCTCTAAGAATGCACCCTAAATAATGTCTTGACTTCTACCTTCTAAGATTCTAAGCAGAGAATCCAGCCAGACCTACTGGGACTTCAGATCTAGAGAAACAGAGAAGCTACAGAATAAATAGGATGCTATTATCACCTCCTAAACTTGTGGCACTTCATTTCCCAGTAAAAATCCAAGGAGCCCTTCAGTTTTCCCGTTTCTAAACAAAGGAAATAAGGTATGACGGTACCCAAGAAACACAAAACAAATATTAAACAATTTAATTACATGTTTGAAGCTAAGCGGAAATATATCGAATCATTTCCAAATGCTGATTTTTTTTATGTGAATTGCAATACTCACTGAAGTTGAGTCAAGGACAATTAGATTCTTTAGTTTTAGTTATGTTGACTTTATCAAGATTCATTGCAGTTCCAGGACAGAACCAACTTTAGAAGCCATGTCATTTGGCCTTTGTGGAGTTGCTTTTTCAAGGAGGGTATGACTTAATCTATAGCCTTTTCGATTCACAAAACAATATGCCACATTTTATTGATACTCTACTGGATCCTGTATCAACATGTCAAAAATGAAGGTTTGTTTTTTCTTCCTGAACTGCCCTTGCCTTTCTGCAAAACTTGACCTTCACCTTGGAAAAATCTGTTGTCATCCAGCAAATTATCTCTGATCGTGAGAAAATTATGAGCCAAGAGGCAGAAAAGGATTGTACCTGTTATGATAAAACTGATCATGGAGATAAAAGAAAACCTCAAAGCAGGTCAAGAATGTTCTGAGCAAATAATCTCCTGGAAGTAAACTGCAACATGAAAGTTCCTGAGCTTGCTAGCCTGGATTTCTCCTCCTGAGAATGAGAGGTAACTGTGGAACACTCAGATGAACATAACTAGAGCCCATCTATTTTAAACAAAGTGATCTGGGAAAAGGGGAGGAACAAGAGTAGCAGTTCAGGAGAAAGAAAAAAACAAGAATGTTCCAATGTAGGATTTACCTTTCCATGTAGGATGAAGCAAGAGGAGTGAATTACTTTGGCAGTAAAATCTGATGGGCCTAAGCAGGACTCAAATTCAAATCCTTCCCCCACCTCAATGTTCTCAGTACAGGTTCTAGGACTTTGAGCTCTCAGTTAACAATGGCTATTTAGGACCAGGTGATGTTACTCTCTTACCACAGTCCTACATTGTATCTTTATTCTAACCCATACTAAACAGCCCAGCTGGTTAGACCAAGGTATCATGACAAGGTCAAAGCAAAAAAACTACAGGCCAAGTCTACAAACATCCCCTTACAGCAAGTAGAGATAGAGAAAGTGGGTTAAATGTTAGGATGCCAGAGCACTGGGATATTTATTAGACAGAAGAAAGACTCTATAGGCAACTATCCACAAATGCAAATCTCCTTCAAAACAATCAAATTAAATGAACTTTAGAACTTGGGGTTGAAGGACCGGGGAGGAGGGAAAATTGGAGAACAATGAGGAAGGGGTAACAATGTTTGACAAACAATGTACTCGTAGTTACTATATGTACTAATATACTAATATATAGTACTAATGTCCTATAGTTACATATATAACTATAACCCATCTGTACAACACCTTGACAATAAAAGTAAATTAGAAAAAACAAAAGCAATCCAATTTTCTGGCCCAATCAGTTGACAATGACTTGGCCATCGAAGATCATATTTTTTCAACATGGTCCATTTTCTTGGCTTTCCTAAGTCATTAATTATGACCATGTTTTCCCAAATGTGGAAATTCCCCTTGCGCAGATGCAGCCACTGCTGGCCAACACTTCTTTCCTGAGAAGTCCCAACAGCACAAAAATATTTTTGTTTTCCCCAATTGCCCACAGGGAAAATTTCCTCACTCTTTTTTTTTTTTTTTCAACTCCTCCCTTAAAGCACTCTGGCAATTTCCAGGAATCGAAGTGAACCAGAATTGCTTAGATCACTGGAGAGCCTTTTAGATATTCTACTTCGAACATGATGAACAAGCATCCAAACTTCAAATTTAATATTATTAAACCCATTCCATGAGTTCCTTTCAATAAATAGAGGCAGTCCTACAGAAATTAAAATGCCTCCCATTCATGCCTAAGACTGTGTTTCTCGAACTTGGTAGAACAGCAGGGGCCAAAGTGGCTAATACTTGAATGAATTAGCCTTACATAACACATGCTTCAAGCAGGAGGAAAATCTTATACAGATTCAGGCATTTCACACCAAAGAGGGGCCAAACAAAGATGGCTCATCACACTGTAAAAATCTCTTAGACAATCCATCCTAATCACCTTATTCTGGACTTTCCAAAGTGCCTCAAGCGGGTGGATGGCAGTAGAGGTGATTTTTGTTCTATTCCGAACATTTCATCAAGAAACAATTCTGAGATAGAAACTAAATTTAATTGGTGGAGAGGGGATAGTAGAAGGATGAATAGGGCTGCATCTGTGTTCTAATGGACTCAAATAGGCGTGGGGTCACAGGTTTAGCCTGGTGGTAGGTAGAGTGCTTGCCTAGCATGCATGAAGACCTGGGTTTGATTCCTCAGTACCACATACATAGAAAAAAAAAAGCCAGAAGTGGTGCTGTGGCTCAAGTGGTAGAACTCTAGCCTTGAGAAAGTCCAAGGACAGTGCCCAGCTCCTGAGTTCAAGGTCCAGGACTGGCAAAAAAAAATAGATGTGATATCCTAGCTCCAGCTGGAGCAGGGAGTGGGTGTAACAGTCCGTGGCAATGTGTCCCGTTCTGGGGATCTTTGGCAATGTTGAAGATATTTTTGATGATCAGAACTGGAAATAGAAGTGTTAATGTCATCTAACAGAAAGGGACAAGAATCATGTTGAATATCCTATAAAATATAGGATATTGCCCACCACCAAGAAATACCCAGTCCAAAGGTAGATAAATGCCAATATGGGAACATCTTGTACTAGCTCCATTAGATAAAGTAGAGAAGTTGATCAATTGATTGATTGACTGATTGATGTTGGGCCACATGGCAAATGACTTTCACCTTAAGACTTCAGTCACTTCCAATTTATGCCCATAATCACTATAAATGTTAAGTGTCTTTTGAATAAATGAGTACATTTAGACAGGTGCTGAATGAAGCATGATACAGCACCACAAGGCAAAATGAATGATAATTTAGAATGAATTGTTAACTCAAGAGGACAAAATCTTTCTAGCATGAGGCCAAGCATATACTTACTGTCTGTGAATATGAAATGAACATATTCAGATCAGACACTCAATGATCTCAAGTTTAAAGAATCTTGCCACTAAAAAGCAGTCCTAGCAGTAAGTAGGCTTCTTGGAGATACTGCTATAGTCTGGGATTGTATCATGCACCATAAATGGATACTATATATATATATATATTTAAATTTCTTTTCATTGTCAGAATTATTTATTACTATATATATTTTTATATCCTAATGTTCGGAAGTTTCACTAACTCAAATTAGGTCTTTTCCTAAAGTGCTCAATTAATGAAGTCTGAAATTTCCCACATTAATTAATTGAGATGGTCACTGAATACATTGGAGGAAAAAAGTAGTGTTGTGAAGTGGGACCTTAACACAATTCCATATACTCTGGCTCCTGTTCTTCATATAAATACCAATAAAAGGAAGTGGCAGAAGTATTGATATCTGTTGCTTCATATTTATAAGTATCCATAGTAAAGTGGCCAGGTGTGGTGACTCACACCTGTAATCCTAGCTACTCAGGAGGCTGAGATCTGAGGATCAAGGTTCAAAGCCAGCCCAGGCACACAAAAAGACCCGAACTCTTATCTCCAATTAACCTCTAGAAAACAGGAAGTGGGGCTTGGATCAAGTGTAGGGAGGTAGCCTCGAGCTGAATAATTCAGGGATAGCAGCCAGGTTGAGTTCAAGCCCCATGACTGCCCCCCCCCAAAGAATGATGTACAGCCGCTCTTAATTAAAAGTGGAATTATATCTTTAATGTCAGTGGAAAAAATAATTTACCAAATTTATTCAACACTTTCCCCTCCCCCTGGATAAAACAGTGAGTTAACTAAATGTCACAGTGTCTATGAGATAAACAGTGCCATTATTGCATGGAAATCGATTGCTTTGATTAAGCAATTACCTTTCATTGTGATATGTTAGTTACCCAGGAAATATTGTCTTTTACCCCCCATCTATTTGACCTGTATTTTCTCAATGTAAGTTGGTGAGTAAGTCAGGAAATGGCATCTAATTTCGTATTCGCATTACTCAAATGTAAGTAGAATAGGAGAACTGCCGTACAAATTTTATATAAAAATAACTGGGATGATCTTCCACTGGAGTATTTGGTATCATTGTCCCCTAAATTTAACACAGATGATAGAGACCATAATGTTTCTGGGGGTTTTTTTGCAACATAAGGGAGTAACACTTGGAATCTGAATACCTCCGGTTAGGTTCTAGCCCCAAAGTGAGTTCAATGAGATATGTTTAAGAGTAGGAGCAGAAGAGGGAGAATACAATTCTTAGCTGTTAATAATAAAAAAAAATTAGCAAAGTAGAAAACACTTCACCTCTGCAAGAAAAGGAATCTTTCAGGGGATGAAGTTGTTTCATGAAGAAACATTTAAACACCAAAGTCTAGAAAATGAACAGCATAAAATTTGAATTGAAGGTATAATTCAGTGATAAGAGTATTTGCCTAGTGAATAAGAGGCCCACAGTCTGATCATCAACACTGCAAACATTAAAATAAGATGACAATGAAGGAACAAAATGAATGAACAAATAAAACTTGGCTCATGGAAATATTTGGATGCTCAGAGAAGTCCTATCATTAGGCAAAATGGGCCTCACTATGATCGACACCTCTTTCTAATGCTATCTACCTTTACTTACAAAGAGGTCTTCTTTTGTCTTTCAGGGAAGTAGATTTAGCTAAGCAAGAATGGTATTTGCTAAATGCTTTAGGAAAATGTGAAATGGGAAGTTTGGATTGAAGAGTTTGTTTTGCCTTAGTGGTGGGCATGAATTTATCCAGAACATAGACAGAATCTCCTATACCAAGAATAATCTGATTTTCATAATCTTGATACCCTGGTGGCCTGAGCATCTGCTACACTCTTACTGGTCCACTGTTTTACTTTAGCAGAAGAAGAAAGTTAAAATAAAAGGAAATTAATAATAAAAGAAAATTCAAAGCTAATTTTTAAAGAACTCACATGGTTATAATTACTTATTGATTGATAATTCTAATTAATTCCTTTCTGCTTTTCAGATAAAGTACTAAAAAAATAATAATAATAAGGCTTTGGGCCGGGAGCATGGCCTAGTGGTAGAGTGCTTGCCTAGCATGCATAAAGCCCTGGGTTCGATTCGTCAGTACCACAGACACAGAAAAAGCCAAAGTGGTCCTATAGATCAAGTGATGGAGTGCTAGCCACGAGAAAGCCCACGGACACCTCTTCAACAAGTGGTGCTGGCAGAACTGGTTAGGCACCTGCAGAAAACTAGATCTCCTTGGCACAGGTCAAAACTTTCTTAATAAGGACCCAGAAACACAACAAATCAAAGAAAGTCTGGATAAGTGGGACTCCATTAAACTGCAGAGCTTCTGTATGGCAAAGGACATAGCTGGCAAATTAACTAGAAAGCCTACAGAGTGGGAGAAGATCCTCACTAATCATACAACAAAGGCCTCATATCTAAAATATATCAACAGCTCAAAAAATTGAATCACTCCAAAACTGGTCTCCAAAGAAACAACCATCCCATTAAAAGATGGGCCAAAGACTTAAAGAGAGTCTTCTCTGAAGAAGAAATAAGAATGGCCTATAGACACATGAAGAAATGCTCGACATCTCTGGCCATAAAAGAAATGCAAATCAAAACAACTCTGAGATTCCACCTCACTCCAGCTAGAATGGCCAGGATCAAGAAAACTAAAACAACAGATGCTGGAGGGGATGTGGCCAGGAGGGATCACTACTACACTGTTGGTGGGAGTACAAACTCATTCAACCACTATGGAAAGCAGTATGGAAGTTCCTCAAAAGACTAAACATAGAGCTCCCCTATGACCCAACAATTCCATTACTTGGCATTTATTTACCCAATCATCCAGAAATAAGGACATACTAAATCCACTAGCACAATAATGTTCATTTCAGCACTAGTTACCATCACAAAGATAGGGAACCAACCCAGATGCCCTTCAATTGATGAGTGGATCAACAAGATGTATTTATACACAATGGAATTCTATGCTGCTGTCAGAAAGAATGACATGGCCCCATTTGTAAGGAAATGGAAAGAATTGGGAAAAAATCATATTGTGAAGGAAGCCAGACTCAAAGGAACATAGGCTCAATGGTTTCCCTCATTTGTCATAATCAGTAGAAACCTTGGGCTCTCCTAGCAGAGATTTATAATAGAACAAAACCTAGATACATAAGGCCATATAATATGACGCTAAATGAAAGGACCTCCAGGATATAGAAACAAAAGCCATATAATGAGTGATTGCTGTTTTTAATGTACTATGTTATCTCTCATCTCTTTTGCTGTCCCTTGGTTATCTCATACGGTTACGGTATTTTGCCTAGTTATCTGATATACTGTATATATGTTTATTTGGTTATTGGAAATAGGATAGGGAAGGGGGGGAACAAGATGAGGGGCAGGGGTGGGGGGAGGGAAATGGGGACCAAGACATGAGAAAGGGTATCAATGTTTGTGAAGTAATGCATTTTCTATCTGGTGAATATAATGTAACCCTTCTATTAATTACAATAAAATATATGAAAAACAGAAAACAATATGAAAAAAAGAAAGCCCAAGGACAGTGCTCAGGTCCTGAGTTCAAGCCCCAGGACCGGCAAAGAAATTAATAAGGCTTTAAGTTTCTTTAAATTGGACAATCAATAATAAGACTGCTCAATTGCCCAAGTTAAGTAATTTTTTTAAAGTTCTAACATATCTCTTATGTCCATGTCTGAAATGATAGTCCTCTAACATTTATAATAGTTATTTTTTCAGTGATGCTTTGTAGTGTTTCTTTTCAACTTGGTATTGTTCTGTGTTTGAATCTTTTCTTTTTACAATTCATTAAAATAATAATCATTTAAAATTCTCACTGTTCTATTTACTTAGCCAAAATTATACTTCACAATCTCCTATCCTCTGTCTATTAGCTAATTGACTTTCCAAATTTGGCTTTTAAAACCACAAACCCACTTACATCATTACACCTCATTTTGAAAGAATCTCCTATGTAGACACTGTGGAGAGCCAGACTATCTGGCTGTTTCCATATGATACTCTATCTCAGAAGAATCTTTGTTACTACTTTTGTTCTTTGTGTTATTGTATCTAGTTGGTTCAGAATACTGTGGCACTGCCTAAATTCTTCCGAAAGGGGTACCTAGAATGTCAAATTTAGGTACCTTGTTCATTGTAGGTAGTATTATAATTGTTTGAATATCATTTAAGGCAAGGGCCTTAGATGAAATAATTTCAGAATCTTTCTTTCTCTCTTTCTCTCTTTCTCTCTCTCTTTCTCTCTCTCTCTCTCTCTTTCTTTCTTTCCTTCTTAAAAGGTATCAAAAGGGCATAAGAAGATGAAATAGGGAAAGGTTTAGACAGCACACTGGTATTTAGGCTTATAAATCAATTATATAATTTCCCTTTCTGGATTTGTGCTCTCCTGATGTGATGAACACTTTGGACCAATAAATCCAAGTGTCTTCCAGCCAAAAATTTTGTCTCATTTATTGCATCCTTCAGGGACCTGAGGGCCCCAGAGTCTATTTCTTTGAGACTACATCCTACATCAGTAACATTAAGCTATTTTCTTTTAAGTTGCAGGAGCAGGGCTCACTCAACATTTTCTTTTTATTTATTTCCTTTTGGGCGTTGTGGTTATAATGCTGTTTGTGCTCCATTGATTGGTCGATGAGTAGAAAACTGGGAGGAACAAAGTAGAACAGACTGTTATCCTTGGAAAGTCTCAAGATCATGAAACCAGATATGCTCCTAAAGAGACATCTCCGTAGAAAGAAACCTGACTGTAGGAGCCTTTCACATTCATCTTGTACTCTGAAGTGTCCCCTCTGAACTTAGTGTTTGTGGGAAAGATGGAAGCCTTTTCAAACCACCTTCCTACTTCTGTATAGAATCTTCAGCTTCTGGAAGGGCACCAGTTCTGAAAATCAAATAGAGGAAAAAGGGTAAATGGGAAAGTGCTTCTAAGGAGACTCGGAGCTGTCCAGCAGTCAAAGCTGCTGTGTCTATGTTAAGTCCCAGCTAGTGAAATTTAGAGTGGCAATTTGGAACAGAGACTTGATTAGGCCATTCTTACCTACAGAGAGAGGTGTATATGCATGCATGTATACGACACTTCTCCTTATCTCACCCAGTTCCAACTCCACAGGAGTTGGATCCAGTGGATAAAAAAAAGAGAAAGAAATGAAAAATTTTTTAAAAAGGCGAGTCTTAAGTTTTAAGTTGCATGAAGTTCTGAGTGGCATGGTAAAATTTTATGTCATCTTGTTCTATCCTAGCTTGGAAGTAAACCATCCCCGTGGCCAATGTATCCTTGGGCTGTATGTTACCCATCGCTGTGATTTGTTCAAGTAGCTCTTTATTTTGGTTAATACAGACTCTAGCACACAAGATGCTAATGACTTGAACAGTTCTGGGAGAATTTACAAAGTGTTTCTTGTAAGTGAACCTTCTTGACTTCATAAAGAAAGGGAAAAATTGTATGAGTCTGTTGAGATCTGTAGTGAAAACCAGGGACTGGAGGAGAAGGAAAAGACACTTTGGATTCATTTTGCAGTCAAACCTGTAACTGCAAAACTGAAGGTCACAGTGTTGATTTAGGTGGGGGAAATGTTACATCACGGGTTTTAGTACTGTCTATGATTTTAGACATTTCTGAGAATTTTGGAATATATCCCCGGCACATGAAGGAGGAATACTGCACAACACACACTTACTACAAATATTTTCCTTCCCCCAACCCAAAAGGATTTTCCCGCTTTTCATTTTAAATTCTGTGCAAGAAGAAAGAAGGAAAATAACAATTGTCCAAAAGAAACAAGAAACCTTGAAGAGGAAGAAAGGCAAAAAGACAGGACTGTTACACTTTGTAATTGACCTTTTAGCTACTTAATTTTGAACTGTTTATGAAACGCACACTATGTGAGCCTTCCATGTAAGTAGAGAAGTTAAATACTGGACCTGCCTCCTCAACATTTATAGTTTGTAATCAGTAAGTTATTTTAGCACAGAATTTTGAAGAAAATAAAACACAAAAATGTGTTAGGCATTATCTTACAAAGGCTTCCCAGAGGATATACCTTAAAAAATACGAAAGTCCATTTGTCCTCGAAGTGGTCCTAAGTCACTTTCCTTTGCAAGATATATTTACTTCTGGGCCCACTTGACTAAGGTTCTGAAGGAAAACATAAAACCAAGTTTAGCATGCTTAGATTTTAAGTGGTCTGATATCCTCTGTATTTTCTTATTCTTTCTCTAAAGAAGGAGAACCAAGTTTTTCACAGATAGTCTATATTTCAGAGCAGGAAGGGACCTGGAGAACTTCACCAAGCTTCCCCTTATTAGCTAATTAAATAGTAATCCAGTTTCACAAGCAACAAAACTGACTATGGAAAGGTGCTACAGGAATTTTTAATAATGTTTAAATTTTTGAAAAATTTTAATTTGCATATTTGTTATGGAAATTTTGGAAAATATTAAGATATTGACACTAATATCTTATTTACTTTCTGACTTTCAATGTTCCATGTATTATAGATGTCATATACATCCTTCATGTATTAATAATAATTAATAATGTGAAAATTTAAAATGGCAAAATAAAAGAATTGGGAGGGCCAAGAGCTTGGCCTAGTGCTAGAGTGCTTACCTAGCATGCACAAAGACCTGAGTTCAATTCTTCAGTACCACATACATAGAAAAAGTTGGAAGTGGTGCTATGGCTCTAGTCTTGTGAGCGCTAGTTTTGAGAAAGTCCAAAGACAGTGCTCAAGACTTGATTTCAAGCCCCAGTACTGGCAAAGAAAAGAAAAAGAATGGAGAATCATTCTCTACATTTCGTTATTTGTTTGGTAATGGGAATCAACCCAGGACCTTGAATATATAGCTCTGTCACTGAGCTGCATCCCTAGCCCAGACTCCCTATTTGAATCATCTTTTTATGTGCTTCTCCTACCCTCAGGCCATAAGTTGTTAATGACTTAGGACCAGGATTACAGGCATTTCTTACCTTCCTTTTCCTAAATAGACACCCAGGAAATTGTGTGGGGATAGAAAACTGAAAAAGGTTTTAGTGAGGTAACACTGGAGATCCTGCACTGGAAAGCTAGAGCCAGTCACATGCTTCACAAAACAAAGAGCTCCGCAAAGGAAGAAGTTAACTTTAGCTCTTGAAGACTCTTTTATCCTGCACCATTTTGATGCCTTTAAATTTGTCACCTGAATGTGATATTAACATAATCGTCTGCATTTCAGCTAATGAATGCACCTGCTTCTAAGACTTTATTTTAGCAGTTTTAATGAGCTCTTCAAAAGAGTTTGCATGGACTTATTGCGCTGCCAGAGAAACAGCAGCTGTAAGCAACTATCAATACATTCAATGTTTGAATCAACCTCTGTGAAGTTGTTATACTAGCGGGGGTATCTATCCATCTGTATGAGATAAGGGAAATGAAGCTGAGCTATAGCTGCGACATTTGGGAACAAGTAGCCCTTGTCAAAGAGGGTTATTCCTTGCTTTTCCAGAGCATATTTGTCTCAGACAATTCATTTGAATCCCAATTTATTAATCTATATAATAATATTCCCCCATGTATAAACTCCTATAATGACTTCATGCTTACAAGCATTCAATGCTAAATTTTATTTTATAATGTCTATTCTTAAAAAGATGCGACTTTACAAAGGGCCACGTAATGTAGGAATCCAGTTACATGAAATATTCAGGGTGGGTAAATCCCATAGGAAAAACAGTAAATTGGTGGTTCTGGGGGTGAGTGGAAAAGGGAGAGAAGATTGGACAGCAACTGCTTACTGTGCGTGGGCTTCCTTTTGGGGGTGATAAAAATGTTTTAGAACTACTCATGACTGGTAGAGTTACTCAATGTCATAAATGTTTCTCTTCAAAATGGCCAGTTTTTATGAAGAAAAAAGTAGCCAGTGTTTTAATATGAATTTCACCTTAAACATTAACAAAAAAAACTATTCCTTAAAAAAATGTGACCTTTTGTTGGATCAAACAAACTCTGTTTGATTGGCTGTAGGTTTTAAAACAGGTGAGTAATTGCTCATTAAGACCCACAGTAAGGAAAAAAATCCTAACTATTTTACTTAAGTAATCAGGAGGCTTGTGTCAATGCTGAATCACACTTTGGCCTCACAGTAAAAAAAATATCAACTAATTTTAAGTCTCTAAGCAATCTGCAAGCTTTAAATCATCTTTTTGTCTAATATATTTCCCTTATCCTTGGGCCTAGTATGACAATAAGTTGTCATACCAGAAGGAACACTTTTTAAAATTTTTTTATTTATTTCTTTGTGAGTCATAGGGCTTGAACTCAGCCTGGGCCCTGTCCCTGAGCTCTTCAGCTCAAGGCTACCATCCTACCGCTGGAGCCACAGCCTCACTTCCAGTTTTCTAGAGGTTAATTGGAGATAAGAGTCTCAGGTCCTTTTGTGCTTGGGGTGGCTTTGAACCTTGATCCTCAGATCTCAGCCTCTAGAGTAGCTAGGGTTACAGGCGTGAGCCACTGGCGCCTGGCTGAGCACTCATTTTAATCTATTGATTTTTAAATAATATACAGGTGATAGAATACTAGATCAATCTACTCTTACTATATATGTTAATATGCTTGTTACATTCTGATTTCAATCATGTTTTCATGATTGTAATCTTCTTTTTCCTTCCATATGTTTTTCTATGTATTTTTATTTGAAATGAAACCATAACCATCCGAAACTCTACTGAAAATGAAAACTGAGACAAATGTCACTTTAAAAATGTAAATAGTATCCAGGCATGGTGGCTCACACCTGTAATCCTAGCTACTCAGGCAGCTGAGATCTGAGGATCCAGGTTCAAAGCCTGTCCGGGCAGTAAAGTACCAGAGACTCTTATCTCCAATTAATCTATCAAACAAGAAGTGGCGTAGGGCAGTAGCCTTGAGCTGAAGAGCTCAGGGACAGCGCCCAGGCCCAGAGTTCAAGCCCCATGACTGACAAAAGAAAAAAGAAAACAAAATGTAAATAGCAGACACACTACAAATTAAGCAGTGGTAATATCCTAGACTAAGGATGCCACTGATTTTTATCTGTCTCTGTTCGCCTGTCTGTCTGTCTGACTACCTATTTATCTTTCTAGCTATGTCTCAAAAATGAAATACCTGTTAGGAAAATGGAAATTTGTGTAATAGTAATAGTGTAACAAATATTCTGTCTGGGATAGAAGTAATTTCCTCTGAAACATCTCTCTCCTTCACCTAATCTAGAAGACCTCCTCATTGAGTCTGCTGGAGTAGTCATCCTTCTGGCAATGGGAGACAGTGTCACATTCCAAAAAATCTCCCCTTAGCCAGATCTCCACGGAGAGCCAGGAGACAGACATTCAGTTCTACGCTTAGGCTTCAGTTTTGTAATGTGAGAAAACAACCCCAAAGGAACTCACCTCCAGCCAACCTTAGGCTCTGCTCTGCTGACCTCACATTGATGAAGTTGTTGTTTGTGGCCTTGCCTGGCTATGCCTGTACACTGTGGTCCTGAGAAGGCTTGCTGCCTGAACGTGACCTGGGAAGCACTAGGGCCCCACCCAGGCCCTTTCCTGGACCTGCTGAATCATGATCAGCTGCTACAGAGAAGTCTCCGGTGATTCTTATTCACCCTTAGGTGCAAGAAATAGTGGTCTAAGGGATCTGTCTAGCATTGCTCTCCCCATCTCCTGTTTAAAATTGCCCCTATCCCCTTTCTACTTCCAGGCTCTACACCAATTTCTCTGCAGTGCTCTAGGGCAAACTTATCTCAATTTTGGACGAGTTCCCAACCAGTGGGTCTTGTGCAATCTGCCTTTCTATTGTTTGGGTGGTCACACATTTATGTAGTACAGCCTCCCACTGTCTGAGCCATGCCCATTCCCCTCCAGGTCGTCTTGCCCTCCTTATTCCCACAGCTCCAGTGTTACCACGTTCGTAAATTATTGTTAAGAAAGGAAATTACCAAAAGAAAAAAAATAGTGTCTATAAACCTGCATAGTTTAGAGCTAAAGAATATGTTAAAATTTTCCATCGTGGAAATTTCCCAGCTACTGGGCTCTTCAGATTTTTTTTTTCTTTCTTTCTTTTTTTTTTTTTCAGAGCTGCAAGCAAAGAATGGAAATTTCCAAATGCAGCATCAAGGGCTGCTGTTCTGCTGACTGTCTTGCTCAGCCAGGGTCATCTGCTTCCCTGAGACATCAAGGAATGCCAAGGTAGGCCTGAGAGAACATACACACACAACTTCCTCTGCAGAAAGAAGAGCTCTGGGCTGCCTCTGAGCCGTGATAAGGGAGAGATAGGAGAGGTGACATAGTTACCCCCTCCTTTCACCTGAGCCTGGTTTTTGTTCATTGTTACCACCTCTTAGCAGCTTATCCTGTTTGTCTCCTTTCCAGTGGCAGCTGGCTGGCAGGAGTTTTGTTTTGTAAGGAATTCCTAAGGTGGTGGGAGATCCTGAGGGAGGAAAGGACACATTTGTTTCCGTCCAGATTTCTAAGCACTCCACCAGGTAGATAGGATATAGCATTTCACCTTCATGTGACCCACCCAAGGTTAGCTTCTGATTCTCTGCACCCCAAATCTAGAAGTCCATTTTTCTCAGGATTATTCTATTTCCTAACCCCCCATAATCAGTCATCTGCAAGCTTCCTGCAGGTTTTATCTCTATGTCTTCAGCAATGTCAATATCTCTGTTCCTTTCCACATACACATATGTATATACACATGTATATATACATATACACTCTATGTATATGTATACATCTGCCCACACATCTTCTCATTTGCAGTTATGCCTGGGGCCAGAGTTAACAGGCATCTAATAGTTTTCTAACTTTGAATATATTCTTCCTATCCCACTAATGTTGCCCCTGAAGAAGTCCAATAGTGATAGCTCAGTGGAAGTTGGAGTTTAATAAAGGCATTGCCTTCCAGAAAATAAGACCAAGGACCCTGACTGGCTTTGGCCCAGAAAGAACATTTTCAGATCTAAGCTGTGTGGTTTTGTCTGAGTGGTTTGGGAGTTTTGTTTCTGTTTTTAGATTTTCAGGGATTCTGAAATAGTCTGAGAAGCAAAGGCTATCTATGTTTGTTCTTTTCTTAATGGAATTCCTATGGTCTAGAGAAAAGAGCAGCTAAGGAAGTTTTCGGATATCCCTGTCACTACTTATAATTAACATTATTTATCGAGGCAAGTTTGGCAATTGTAAAGGTTTTCTAGCAAGAGTTTTAAAGAATCCTTACATGGTCCTTGAATAACAAACAATAGCCCAAATCTGCCTCTTCAATCATATTCATATCCATATACTTATGACATCAATGATGAATTTTAACACCACCCGATAATAGAAATGAAGGGGAACAGAATGGTTAGCAAGAACATTAGACGTATGCGTAAACTTTATGCTCAAAGTCTGTCCAAGCTCACTCATTAGTTAAGTCTGTGACAGTGATTTCCCTGTTCCTCTTTGCCCATTAAAATTAATCCTGATTCCCTGGTGAGATTTTTCAAGTAGCATTTGAATGTGGGTCTGAGCCTCATCTGATAGTACATTTTGACAGACTCTATTCCGCTCCTCCTCTGTATCTGTCATTAGCTAGAGGATAATGGTCCACTTAGTTGAAAATACCATGATTCATATCTGTGGGCGGGGCGGAAGAGACATGTATGGTGAATATTTCTTTCCGGTAGAGACTGTAGAGATGAGTTTAAAAAAAAAATAAACTGTGGTCAGAATACATGCTGTTTTAGATCATAATTGATTGATTGTGATTTCAAATATGGTCCCAATTCTGTCCTTCTTGTTTTCCTGTTGCTTGTGATGACTTTGCAGCTTCTTGCACCAAGAATTGGAGTCTGTGTCCCTATCCTTTGAATCTGGGCTGGCCTTTTGACTTGAGCTGGCTTCTAGAATGTACCGGAAGTAACAGTGTGTGGAGTCCAAGCTGAGCCTTAAGTGTTTACTTCCATTTTCCCTCTTGAACCTGCCACTGTTCACTGAGCAAACCCAGGCCAGCCTGCAGGAAAACGAGAAATTGTGTACTGTCCCAACTGAGGCCATGCTAGGCCAGCCAGTCTCAAGCCAACACACCAGCTGACCACAAATGTGTGAGCAAGTCCACTATGAACAGCTGGACCCAGCCCAGGTCAGCAAAACCACTCAGCCAACTCCCAGGCTCATGGGAAACAGCAAATGGTAGCTGTTTTAAGCTACTAAATTGTAAGGGGATTTGTTATGAAGCAATAGATAACCAATACAGAGGAAAAATCCCACCTTGTTTGTTTCTGGAAAATTTGAGGCCACCTCAGAATCTATTCATCTAGTCATGTTAGTACACTTTCTATGGCTTACATATTTTCAACCTTCTTTCTCTTTAATGGTGAATTTTTTAAAAAATGTAATAGCCTATTGTTTGCTATGTGGGTTCTCAACCAGTTCAAGGCCTCGTTTTAAATATTGGCTTCTACTTGTCAGATCAGAAAAGCTGAATCTAAAATAATGATTGACATTTACTATAAAGGAACATCTGGTAAGTAATGTTACATTGTGCAGGCCTCGTAGTCTCTGTCACTCACTATACTGCTCTGCTTTAGTAGCACTACAATGGTCACATACAACATGTAAACAAATGATCAAGGCTGTGTTCCAATAAAAATTAAGTACAAAAGCAAGCAGTGGAGCAGATTTGTCCCTCAGGCTGTGATTTGCTGACCTTTGATTTAGAGCAATGTGTTACTATGCAAAAATATATTCACCTATACCAAGCAACTTTACTTGTAATTCATCCTCATTACTTTGAGGGGAGAAGGAAGAGACAAGAAGGGAGAGGGAGAGGACAGAGAGTGGGGGAGGGAAGAAAAGAGATGGTGAGAAAGAGAGAAAAAGGAAGAGAAGAGAAAGATTAAAATGGATTTCTTCTAGCAGATGTCAAGAAGGGGTTGTTTATATAGCAACCAGTACAGAACAACAGCATTCCTCCCAGAGCAAGTACCATACTGAACAACTTAAAACTCTAGTCATTTAGTCCTTAACCAGTTGTTTAGTGAATGCTAAAAGACAGTGATGCAAAGAATATCTCCCTTGTTTTGTTTCATTTCATAGCCTCAAATCTCAAATACTCCCTTAACAAATGTACACTGTATGTCACAATGAGGATGGGCCCCACTCATACTTTGCCTACTTGGAGCTCCCTGGATGTATTGTGCTATTTCACGCCTCTCTAACTCAGCACACAATGTTCGTTCTGCCTGGAACACTCTTAGCCCTCTTCTCATACTGGCGGACGCCCACTCTCTGATCAGCACTGAGCTCAATGATTCTGCCTCTTGGAAGACTTCCACCAGTGCACCTCTAGCTCCTCAGTTCCTCTCCCTCCCCCCTCACTGTCCACATACTCAATCAATCTCAGCATTCATTCTTCTCAAGTGATCATTGAAGTATAACTAATACTCCCATGGTATGGAGCACACACGGCTACATGCTGTCATGCGATCAAAATGACTAGCAGCCTTTCTTGCCCCCAAAGACAATCATACATTCAGCAACATTTATTAAGTACTTTCCAACTTCTGGGTAAGAAAAAAAGAAATGTACATAAAACAGCAACTGAGAGTGTAGATTATATAACCATGGAGATCACACATGGCATTTTTGTCTTTATGTCTCAATATCTCGCCATATCCAGGGCAGACACTGTAGATTACTATTAGATGGCTGGAGGAGAAGAGTTAATACTTCTCCAGCACAGAACACACGCCAGGCAATGTTCTAAGCTCCTCACCCGTGTGAATGCATTTAGTCTTCTCCTCAGCCTAATGGGGATAGCAGTATAATTCATGATAACGTCACATATGGGGAATAGAAGTCACAGGGATATTTTTTTCTATTTCCCAAGGTCATAAAAGCTCGTTCCAGAAATTATGCTCACCATCACTGGATGAAATGAAAACTGGGGTGACTCAGCATAAATCCATTTTCAACCCCTGGAGCAGCAATGCAGTGACATTTCTGATTTTCTGGTGGTTAATTGGAGATAAGAGTCTGATGGACTTTCTTGCCCAGGGTGATTTTGAACCATGATCTTTAGATCTCAGGCTTCCTAGTAGCTAGGATTATAGACATGAGCCACTGACACCTGGCTGAAGTCAGAAACCTAATTGATCCCTATTGTCTCCTCATCCTCTTGGATGGCATTCATTATTGCATGAGGAGCCACTCCATCCTGCACCTGTGATTTCAGTCTTCCCTGGTGGCTTCAAGAGCAAGATGGTAGATACTATGGTGGGTAGATACTAATGCTTATAATAATAAGCACTTTCAAAGAATCTGTTATGTACTGTATTTGATTGAAATTATTGAATATGCTTGCCTGCTTAGCTCCATGGCTCATTCCAGTGGACACTGTAACAAAGGAAGAGTTTGGAGAAGACTGTAAAGAACTGACTGTCCATATGCTGGTGAACCTGGCTGGTCATGGGTACTTTCTGTAAAAGCATGATGGCCAGCTACCCAACGAGGCTTTGGAACTATCCTGAGATCTCCCAGGGAATATGCCACTCAGTAGGAAAGACAAAGGCAGGAACAGGCAGGGAGAGGTCTGCAGCTATCTCCAAGCATAGACCTATTCTGCTGAAAAGACAAAGACCAGACATTTGGAATTGAATTTTGTGTCTGAAGCAAATATGAATTTGGAACATGTCAGACCTGAGCCAGGGCTTCAGAATTTATTAATGTGATCATATCATTTCTATAGACTGTTGATGTCCATATAGAATCAATGAGTCCATTCAGCAGTCTTCTCCAAAATACTGGACATTTTTCCTTTACTCCTTTTGCAAATTAGGTAAACCAGCAGAGGTGAAAGACACTTCTTAGTGGCCTCTACTGATGCCTCAGGGGACCTGACAGTGTGTCAGGGCATGGCAAGTTCCCATAGGTTTCCAGTTTTCCATCTGAGACACAACAGGAGCCACTGAGAACTTGAAGGCTCAAGAACAAGCTCCTCTCCAGCTACTTGAGAGGTAGGAAGTTCATGATTCAAGGTCGGCCCAGTCAAAAACTGGAGAGACCCTATTCTATAAAAAGAAAAGAAACAGGGTGTGGTAGTGCATGCCAGTAATCCTAAGTACTTGAGAGGCAATGGTAGGAAGATCATATTTCAGACTTGCACATCAAGAAAAGCAAGACTCTATCTAAAAATCAACCAAAAGCAGTAAGGCTTCACAGTATGGTACAAGTGGTAGAGGCCCTCCTCAGCAAATTCATAGCTTCAAGTACTCCTCAAGCAACCGTGTGTCCTTGTGGGTCTGTCCAAGATTGTGTTGGATTTCCTCCTGGGCAAGAAGTAGTCATGGGATTTTCCAGGGAACATTGATTGCCTAGCTGGAAAATTTCTGAAACCTCTACTTAACCAGGATTTTCGGGCACCTACAAACACAATTATAGAGCATTGGGTAGAGCGTACATCATCTTACTTGCTAATTAAAGTAATCCAAGTTTGTTTGTTTGTTTGTTTTGCCAGTCCTGGGCTTGAGCTTAGGGCCTGAGCACTGTCCCTGGACTTTCTCAAGGCTAGAGCTCTACCACTTGAGTCTCTGCCTCACTTCCAGCTTTTTTCTATGTATATGGTACTGAGAAATCGAATCCAGGTCTTCATGCACGCTAGGCAAGCACTCTACCACTAGGCCAAACTCCTGGCCTACTTCATTTTTTTTTTATAGCCAATGTCTGCTTGTTCATTATGAAAACTTGTGTTTCATCAAGACTCAGGTCTTCACCAAGACTCACCAGGTCTTTGCTTCTTTGAACGCTCCATAGAAGCAAACACAGCCACAGGAGCAGGTAGGAGAGGGCAGAGTACTTAGTGACTTGCATAGTTTTCAGCATCACTGTATTCCTCCAGCTAGTGGAGATCGTCTGGAAGTGCTTAAATCCAAGATGCAATTTCCTTCTTTAGATTGTCTTCTTATCTCCCTGGTTGTTAGAGGATCAAAGAAAATAATGAGTGTGAAAGTAGTTTGTAAACCAAGATTTGCAAGCTACTGAAATGTAAGAAAATTTTCGCAAGAGGCACTTAGCCTAAATATCGGATTGATTTTTAATGATAAAGTATTGTCTTCCCTTTTCTCCTATACATTCAATGCCTTTGAGGAATTTATTTCTCAGGATTTAATTTTGAGTAGCAAATCCACTCCACATCCTTTTAATACTGTGTGATAAGTTCCACCATGCATTTCACCTCATAGTCACCTGAAAATTTGGTTGAAACCTAAGCAGAACAATAAAAAAAGTCACAAAGCATGACATGATCACCTTGAGCCAACAGGACTCGTGAGGATCAATGCATTCCTACCTCGCTAGCATTTGAGAGCCTTTCTTGTGTGCAGTCAGACCACTAAAATTACACCCTAGACAAGCATTCTGAATACTTCTGTAATCCAGCACATAGGTGAAAGTGAGCATGGCAGCTCATTGTTTCAGAGCAGGTCAGTTGAGAAAATGAAAAATGTGATACTTTACTTGGGAAATTTCACAAAGAAGTGACACTATAAAATAGATTCTTAAAATGATTAATTTATTTATACTCTTTATTTATTTAAGCAATGGAGGCAATCTGTGTCTTAAGTGGATTCTCTATGATACCTAAGAAAAATCTTTTGCTTTTAGAAAATTATATAGTCAATTCTCAAGGTTTTTCCTCTCTTAACTAGAGAAAACAATAGAAATATTAAGCGATAAGATGAATTGTATTTTAGGGATTAATTTACACAAAGTCCCGATTCTCCATTTAGTCCTTGGGGGCCCAAAAAACATGAAAGTGCAAATAACTAGATTTTGTAAAAACAAAAACAACCAGAGAACTGAGGAATGAATTCTGGCAAGTATTATCTTCTCCCACTGGAACTTTTTAATTTCAACATTTTCAAATGCTACTCATGAAAGCTTAATTTTTCCAAATTCAGTTGTAGAATACCAGTTGCAGGACTCGTGTCCAGGTTTGAAGCACGTAAATAAATTGAATTTGGCACAGTTTTGTTTGCTCTTTTTTTGTTTTGTTTTTAGGCAGGATCTCACTATGTAGCCGAGACTGGCCTTGAACTCACAAGCTCCCTGGCTCTCACCTCCCAAACCACATCTGGCTTCAGATCAGATTTGAACTCCACTGATGAATACATTATAAAGCCCCTTTTAGGAAGGCTTTCCTCCATAGAAAAGTCTCTTTCTTCAGAAAAAGTTTAGACCAGTTTTTTTTAATTTTTAAAAATATTCTTATAATAACTTGTTACACAAAGTGTTAAGCATGCATAAAAGGTAGAAAGAAGAGGAAAAATGCATCTAACCTCTCTCATTATTAACACATCATCAAGCTTCAACAATTGACAACATATAGCCAATCTTATCCGAAAAGTGCTTTTTTTCTATCATATTTTGCTTCCTTTCTGTTAATCATGACATCATTTTTTTTTAAGTTCCTGCTTTGGCCACCTGACTTGGCCCTTGTTAATTACATTTTAATTACATCCTTTCCTGCTGCACTGTTAAGGCATCCTGTTAGAAGCTCCTTGAATTTCCAAATACATCCCATTTATTAAGCCATATCCTTTTGTAGATTGTGAATCTGAGCTCAGCCAATCTGAGCAGAGGGACAGGGCCTGCTGGGTTAGAGATAAAAAAGGATCAGCCTGCCTGCTCTTGGTTTATGCTTGCCAGATTTTTAGCTGATGGCACACTCTTCTGCAGAAGTATATTTTGCCTTGCCCACTTCCTTTTGAGTTGGTGTCCTTATTCCTATGAGAAACCCCAACATCCCCAGCTATTTCTAACATTGGCGAACCCTCTTTTTAATTTTTTAAGTCCTGAGTATGGAGCCTAAAGCCTTTTACGTTCTAAACTTTTTCTCCACCACTGAGTTAATCCCAGTACCTGAAGCTTCATGTTTAAACAGATACTAGCCAGTACATCATACTTACATACATTCTACAGTGCAAATAAGAAGGTCATGTTCATTCATCTACCTTTTTTTCTAGTAATTTTATTTTGATCAAGTGTTTTTCTTTGTCACCCTCAAAGTTCTCTCACTTCTGGGACTGTGATAAGACAAGTTCCTTTCATAGTGTAATAGAGGTTTAAATTTTATTAACTAACTTATTAATTATTTTCTCCTTATGACCACTATACCTCATTCTTGTGGATCGAATTGTTGTGAGAAGGTGGTAGCGATGGAAATGGAGGCATTTCCAGCAGCAGAACTGGTCTTTCATCCCTCTGCCCCCAAATTATATGACAAGCAGCAGATACTGTAAGGTAGGAGTCACAACAATCTACTCTCAGAAGAGAGCACAAGGCCCAATACCATGAACCAACTATTTCAAGGTTTATTTATAACAGTTTATTTATTTTATATGTATTACTAAGCATTTTTAGAACATGCTCTGTATAACTGTCATTCTAAGATTTAACAAAAATGCATACCAGTTTATAGCCCAATCATACCCATAGGAGATCTAAAATAATAATATTTAAGAATGAAGTCAATTAGAATAGTGAAGTTGGGGAGAAGTTATATGGCTTTAATAAAACTTGGGTTTCTTCTTTCATATTGTTCCCCATGGTGAAAACAGCAACATTCCTATCTAACTGGTAACACTTGTACTGTTTGCTAAGTTCAGGATCCTTGGTTCCCCTAGGAAGCAAGTGTCCTGCTGTGGTATGAAGTGGAAGCTATCACTGGGAACTAGACAAGAGGAAAAATGGCTTCTTTCAGAAGCAATGTATTCATGTAAGTGGAAGAGTATTAAAATGATTAATCATTTTACCAGAAATCTCAAGCCTGGTTTCATTTGCAAGTCTGTTTCAGAACTATAACCAACTTTGCAAGATTCTCGCTTTCATGGGAAAAAGTTTCAATCTCTTCAAGAACAAATGTGCTGGGAATAGGGAGCCACAAAAATGTACCCCAGGGTTGTTATCATTGTTGTAACTTGTTTTGCGTTTGGTAGACTAAGAGAAATATGAGGATTTTGAAAGGAGGATTTTGGAATTCTGGGATAAAAGCTTTACCTTTTCCTTCAATAGGTAAACCAGGAAAAGAGCAAGAAACTACATTGCAGTTTGCTCAAGCCAGGACTTTCCAGGTCTGCTGGAGAGAGCTTGCCAAATATTTGTTGCTTTCTACACATAATGCTAAAACAAATGAGGAAAATGAGCACCAAATGACCTTATGTAAGTAAATTGTGTTTCTTCCTTAGCATAATCACTGATAATCTTGGAGACTCAGGAAGATAGTTATGTCAGAAAAAGGCATTTATCTGAGCCAGGCACCAGCAATTTCCACAAATAAAAATTCTAGCTCCTCAGGAGTCTTAGATCTGTAAATCTCAGTTCTCAGCTGCCAGCCCATGCAGAGGTTCTTATCTCTAGTTAACTAGCAACAACCCAGCAGTGGAGGTGGCGCTCAATTAGCAGAGCCTTGGCCATAAGTGAAAAAGCTGAGTAAGAATGCAAGGCCCTGATTTCCTTCTTAAGTAATGGCGCTCTCTCCCCCCAAGAAAAGGAGAAGAAAAAGGCATTTATTTAATGCAAAAAAGCACTTATTTTTAAAAATAATATGTCAGAAAACAATCTGTGGTGAACAGAAAAAAATAAAATGGAAGGAATGAAAGTAAACAAATGTGAATGGGTTGGATACCCTTTTGGGAAGCCGAACTTTTATACTATGTTAAAAACAAAAAGGTTGAAAATGCATAATTTGGAAAATGGATATGTGTCAAATAGGAATAAGAGAACAGAATTAAAATTACAAAAGGCAGAGGTTGCTAGATGCAATCTATTTACCCTGATTAAGCTTGAGGTGGCAAAGTGTCTAGTTTTAAAAATTAATAATCTTCTCATAGCACCTTCCCCCTTTTGTGGTGTCAGGAAGAAAGCCTAGAACCTCAGTAGAACTATACAAGTGCTCTTCCACTGAGCTACAAGCCCCATCTTTTCATCTCCATTTACAATTGAGGTAGACAGTTATAAACAGAAGTGGGTGAGGCCTAAAGTCTAATTCAGTTGGAGACTACTATTGATGTTTCATTTTTCCTCCTTCCTGTGTGGAATACATATGGGATAAGCTTTAGGATCCATAGTGCAACCAGGACTTGGAGAATGGTTGCCAAGCATGTGATGGTGTATATCTGAATCAGCTGAGGCAGGAGAATCAAGTTCAAGGCCAGCCTAAGCTAGTCAGGCAAGTATAAATTTTTATTGAACTACATTAGAACCAGTCCTGGGGCTTGAACTCAGGGACTGGGGACTGTCCCTGAATTTCTTTTGCTCAAGGATGGTGCTCTACCATTTGAGCCACAGTGCCGCTTCCAGCCCTTTCTGTTTATGTGGTACTGATGAATTGAACCCAGGACTTCATGCACGTTAGGCAAGCACTCTACCACTCAGCTACACTTCCAGCCCATAACTTTTTATATATCTATGGAATGGTTAAAATAATCAATCATGTGATTGGCTAAAGAATAAGAAGGTGAATATTCAATGCATATATGTGAAAATGGAACTAGGAAAATTGAGGAGATGGGGGAGAATGATGAAAGGGTAACACTGATCAAGATACAATGAATTCATGGACTGACATGTTGAGCTGAAACCCTTTTATATAACTATATAAAGATAATAAAATTATAATTATTTTTAAAAAGAAATGCAAGTATACAAATTATAATTATTTTTTTAAAAAGAAATGCAAGTATACAACATATCATGTATTGGGCCTTAGGTAAGGGTTTATTCTTTCTGACTTTGTTTCTTTGTCTATCAAATGATTCTTTTCCTCTTATCATCTTCCAGTCCACATCAAACAGCAAGGAAAGCATCTCTGGGCAGAGGAGCCAGGCTATAAGATGGTGGTGGTTGTTCCACATTAACAGCAGGCTAACTTAGCTTTTCTCAACTGAGTAGGAAACACAAGGCTGTCTCCCAGAGCATTCAAGAGCACCAAAAGAATGTTAAATGGATGGATTGTTACTTGCAGGAAAAGAAGCAGGCACCATGTTTCCAATTATTCTTCATTTCAGACAACAACTAGCTGTTTCCGCCGGCTGGCACAGGCGCTGAATGGGGAGCACTATTGAGTAAAGGCTCCTTGCTTAAAGGCGGGTGAATGTAGGCCAGTGAATTTTTTGACACAGTCCCAGCTTTATTTTTGCATATTGTTGGCAAGCTAATATCAGGGACAGTAGTAAAACAATTAACAAAACCTCTGAAAGTATGGCTAGAAGGACAAAAAGTCTTTATAGCCCCCCAAAATATAAACTTTTTATTATTTGTGACACAGATAGGACTTGTACATGTAGTTGTTGGTTAGAACTAGAAAAACACTAGTATACCTCTTCAAGAGAACATAAAACATTCCATCACAAAAGCAAAATGTTGAGGTATTTAAAATGTTTAAAACTAGGTAAATACAGCTGGGTTAGGTGGCATCTGCTTATAGTTCCAGCTTCTTAGGAGACTGAATTCGAGACAGCTTGGGCAATGTAGTAAGACTATTCCTCATTAATCACCATTATTGACAACAACAAAAATAGATGAAGAAAAGGTAGTAGTTACAAAAACAAGTACTCTACTACATGATAATATGTGGATCTATTTAAGAACACTATTAGTTGCATGTTTTCATAAATGATTTCACATTGGGAAATCATAAATATATAGGATGTAATCATAAGTGTTCAATATCTGATACATACTTTTAATCAACTTAATCGTATTAAAGAATTGTATTAAAAGTTTTTTATTGTTGTTGTTGGTTGTGGGGCAGGAACTCAGGGCCTAGATGCTGTCTGTCTCTGAGCTTTTACACTCAACACTAGTGCTGTACCATTTTTCCATATATTTTTATTGTAATTAATAGAAGGGTTACATTATAGTCACCAGATAGAAGATGTATTACTTCATAAACATTGATACCCTTTCTCATGTCTTCTTCCCAATTTCCCTCCCTCAATCTCCTGCCCCTCATCTTGTTTCCCCCACTTCCCTATTCTATTTCAAATAACCAAATAAACATATATACAATATATCAAATAACAAAGTGAAATACTGTAACCATATGAGATAACCAAGGGACAGCAAAAGAAATGAGAAATAACATAGTACATTAAGGACAAAAACCACTCATTATATGGCTTTTGTTTCTATATCCTGGAGGTCCTTACATTTAGCGTCATACTATATGACCTTATGTATCTAGGTTTTGCTCTATTGTAAATCTCTGCTAGAAGAGCACAAGGTTTCTACTGATTATGACAAATGAGGGAAACCATTGAGCCTATGTTCCTTTGAGTCTGGCTTATTTCACTTTATATGCTTTTTTCTAAGACTTTCCATTTCCTTACAAATGAGGGGATGTCATTCTTTCTGATAGCAGCATAGAATTCCATTGTGTATAAATACCACATCTTGTTGATCCACTTGTGCTGTACCATCTTAAACCACAGCATCACTTCCAGTTTTCTGGTGGTCAGTTGGGGTAAGAGTCTTATGGGCTTCCCTACATGGACTGACTTTGAACTGTGATCCTCAGAACTCAACTTCCTAAGTAGTTAGGATTATAGGCATAAGCCACTGGCACCCAGCCAAAAGTTTAGTTTTATTCTAACATAAAAAGCAAGCAGAAATGAACTCTTGAGTTTCTCAGTAAAATCCTCAACTCACTTTAGGTCACAAGTCAGCAAGAAATTGGCTGAGATCATTTGGGGATAAATAAGGTACTTATTCCTTTGCTTCTGGGGACCAGTAACAGCATCATCAGAATTATTTTGGGGAGTCTGCATGTGATTGTATGTTCTAACTCAAATCTCAAATACATGCCTGTATAAATAGATAAACGAATTGATAAAGGATTTTTTTGTTGCTGTTTTTGTTGTCTTTGAAGAGCTCCAATGAATATATTTCTCTCTAGCCATTCCCAATTCTTCCTTGCATTATCTTAAGGTATGCAATGTTTTTTAGATAAATGCAAGTAACATATTTTGACAGTGACAGATTCAATTACTGCAGAAGACAGTATTTTTGGTGGGTGAAAAGACATGCTGTATATGATGCTAGAAGGCACAGAACAGCACCTGTGTGTTCCTGTGTTTTCAACCAAGCACCAGAGAGGATTTCTTCTGTTTTTGTTTTTTAATTTTATTATGTTGTTAGGATAAGGTATAGAGGGGTTACAGTTACATTTATCAGGTAGTATGCATTACTTCTTACACACTGATACCCCTTCTCATGTTTTTGTCCCCATTTTCCTTCCCCAACCCCTCCCAATCATTTGACCAAATTTTGTATGATAGTAAAAATCAGTTCTTGTCTTTGCCTAATCTCTGTTGACACTGTGGTCATTTACAAGAATTCATTTGTAGGAAAACTTAGAAGTTCAAATTCAGAAAGAAGCTTTTTCATTTATTTATCTTCCTGTAGTTCACATGTATATGATGCAGTACTACAGTGGCAGGCTTTAACCAGAATTGATATAGTTATCTATTAATCAGGGAGGAATACAGAAGGAAAGACAAAGAGTAAAGGTAGAGAAGAATGGAGAAAAGACCTGTCCTATATGAAATATTTTCTAAAAATTAAGTTCTCTGTCTACTCTCTTCTGTATTCCTGCCGAGTACTAGAATGTTATCAGGACTACATAATCATTGTTGTTGTAGCTGCTGCTGCTGCCAGTACCAGATTTTGAACTCTGGGCCTCATACTTGCTTGGCTAGCTCGATGACAGCTGGGACTTTACCACTTGAGCCATACTTCCAGCCCAGTTTTTTGCTGGTTAATTGGAGACAGTCTCACTGACTTCACTTCCCAAGCTGTCTTTGAGTCATGACTATTTAGGTCTCAGTCTTCCAAGTGGGTAGGATGACAGGCACAAACCACTGCCACTCGACATGAAGATTTTAAATTTAACTTGACAAAAAAAAGTAGTGTTTTACTGGATGGACTTATCAATTGTTATCAAAATCAATGTTGAAACCTACATGAAAATGATGAGAAAAGTCTATAATGAGTGGTTGTTTATCCCCCACCCCCAAAGTCATCATAAGATGTGCCTGGGTGTGTCTAACCATGGAGGTGAAAGAGTCACCTTGTGGTCTGCCTTCTTTCAACACGAAATGGCCAGCTGCTTCCTGTTGCCCTAGGCTTCACGATGGGAAAATATCCCACAAAGTAATTTAAAATGGTTAAAAGGAACAGAGAAGTCAAGAAAATACAACCCGTTTTCATGAGGAAGAGAGCTCTACATAATTTTGAAAGCCTCTTTGAATCGTTCTTCTCCCTAGTTATTTGTCTTCCTGTCACCATCCAAGGAAACTGCAGCTTTGCCTATTAAGAATTCCATCTGCCTCTGAAAAAGGACAGACAGCGTGGCAGGGTGGGGTGGAAGTGTGGATGAGGGGTAAACTGGGAATTAAAAGTAAGTCCTTAGGAAGTCTGGAGGAGGAAAGTAAAAACTAACTTGAATTGTCAGTGTCTTCCTCAAATAGCCTTTTCTGGTTACAAGATATTTCAGGAGTTGAAAACTATACTTTTATAATCTAACTTATACCATCATTCTGGTACTTTGATGTGTCCTTCCTCCATGTGTCAGTCAATAATGAAAATCATCCCATCCAGAATCTAATCACTGACAATGAGTCACAATGCATGACTCAAAGTTCAAGTAGCTAGAATGTTCTGCTTTAGATAGATTTGCTTTCTCCAAGATCAGCTTGCAGGTCAGTTACTTCCTTCACTCAAGTAGCTATAGTTTTTTGTTATGTTGTGTCTCTGTGTATGTGTGAGCTAGAATAAATGCATATACAGGATTTAAATAGTGCTATAAATACAAGTTGAAAGAAAACATTGTTTTTTGTCAGCTTACAGAAAGAAAGGACAAACTAACATGCTACAGAAAACACCTGATTTTCATTTTTTTAAATTTGATTTTATTGTCACAGTGATTAGAAGGGTTACAGATACATTCATAAGGTAGTGAGTATATTCTGATTTTCATTTTTAAAACCAAGTAATTTTTGTCTGTTTTCATATATTTTTATTGTAATTAATAGAAGGGTTACATTAGTCAAGTAATTTTTATTCAACACAAATTTGGCTCCAGCTTTTCTTACATAGTAGGGCTCAGACTCTTCCCTCATCTGAATCATTCATTTTAAGTGCCCTATATAACAAAAAGATTTATAATGGAATGAATACTGTGGGTCAAATGTAAGTGGCTGCTTTCTATCTGTACTGAACAGCCATTTCTATTTTCCTAGTTTCCTGCATAAATCTATCAACAGGTGTATGAAAGCCTTTCTTGCTGAGCTTGCTATAAAAGACATTTGCATGACTTTTCACAGTGTGCAAGAGAGGTAGATTTGATTCTACCTGATCTCACTCTGCTGAGCCCTCAAGCACGTCTGCTAATAAATTGATTCATGTGTGGCTAGACTCATCAATAAGAAGCCAGATTTTCAAGAGTTCATTGTGGCTTCTGGTCACAGGTGAAAAGTTCATAACATTCGCAGTTTCTCCCTCCTGGCTCTCCACCTGGCCCCAGCGTACTGTACTAGTGCGTCCCTTTTCTGCTTGTTCCACTGTTCTGGGCACACTTTTCCAGATACATCAGGCACATTGACACCTGCAGGATTTTTCCCCAAGCTGTTCTCCACAAACCTGACTGGCCTTTGCAAACTTCCCGTTTCTTACCTAATAATGCATGAGTGTATCCTCTTTGGGACAAGATCGTAAATAAATAAATACATATCTATATTCTTCCAGAATCGAAAATCTCTATGAATTCCACCCCACCCAACTCTATTTCCCTCTGCTGCAGTTTGAAGATGCCGCCCAGAAGTTCATGAATAGAACCCTTCACTCCCAGTGGGGCAGTGTGGACATGGGAAAGGAAGGCCAAAAGAGAGGACTTTAGGTCTTGAGTTCTTCCTTCCTCCTGAGTGGGGGGGAAAGGCCCCGCCCTTAGGAACCAGTCTGTCTCGCGAGACTGGATTGGGTCTCGCGAGATCAGATTGCTATAAAAGCCAACTTGCAGCGGCGCCGCCCCCTCGCGCCCAGCTGTGACGTTAGGACAAAGTCCATCTCTGAAGCGGAGCAGGTGGCGTCAGGCCCAACTGTGAGTAAAATCTACTTTTCTTTTTTTTCCCCTCCAGCCTGCGGTATTCCAGCAGGACAAAAGAAGATGGGCTACAGATTTCGTGAGTTTGGTTGGTGAGGTGGATCATAATCGTGTGCTGGGCCCTGTCTTACGCCTCCGCCCCATCCCTTCGCGCCTACCTCCTCCCATGTGGCAGGCACACTGTGGGCTTTGAGTTCACCTTTGCCATTTTATTATTTTTTATATTATTATTGACAGTTTCTTACGTCTGGACTGTAAGGTCATGGAGAGAAGAGACATCAGTAGGCTTTTGTGGTGTTGAGAACGATAGTCTGCGCAAAGCACCTGTTCAGTAGAGTTTGACTAAGTCTTGAGTTGCCTGCTCCTTAGTCTAAGGCAGGAGGACTCTGGATCAAGGAAATGTGGTTTATACACATACACAGTGGAATGCTGTGCTTCCATCAGAAAGAATGACATCACTGTATTCATAAGGAAATGGAAAGATTTGGAAAAACAAAACAAAACATATTAAGTGAGGTAAGCCAGACCCAAAGAACATAGAAACATCTCTAGGATAGTCCTAGAAGAGGATCACAATAACTCAGTAGTTATGTACAGATGACCCCATAAGACAGTCCTAAATGAAATTAACCCCAAGGTAAGGAAATAAGAGATTTTTCTTTGTTGTTGTTGTTTTTAATGTACCGTGTGAAGTTATTTTTTTTCCTCTCATTTTTCCCCCCTTTGATTTATCCCCTGTTGTCACTGTATTTGATTTTGGTACAGTATGTCCTATATATACTATTATCTGAATTGAAGATGGGGAGGGGAACAACAAAATGCTGAGACAGAAGACAAACGGCGAACCAATGCAACAGAAATACTTGTAAGACTGTATGTTAGAGAATAATAACAGATGCTGGAGGGGATGTGGCCAGGAGGGATCACTACTACATTGTTGGTGGGAGTGCAAATTCATTCAACCACTATGGAAAGCAATATGGCAGTGCCTCAAAAGGCTAAACATAGAGCTCCCCTATGACCCAGCAATTCCACTACTTGGCATTTACCCAACCATCCAGAAACTAGGGCATACTAAATCCACTAGCACAACAATGTTCATTGCAGCATTATTCACCATAGCAAAGATATGGAACCAACCTAGATGTCCCTCAGTTGATGAGTGGATCAACAAGTTGTGGTATTTGTACACAATGGAATTCTATGCTGCTGTCAGAAAAAACGACATCGACCCATTTGTTAGGAAATGGAAAGACTTAGAAAAAATCATATTAAGTGAAGTAAGCCAGACTCAAAGGAACATAGGCCCAATGGTTTCCCTCATTTGTCATAATCAGTAGAAACCTTGGGCTCTACTAGCAGAGATCTGCAATAGAGCAAAACCTTGATACATAGGCCATATAGTCTGAAGCTAATTGAAAGGACCTCCAGGATATTGAAACAAAAGCCATATAACGAATGATTGTTGTCCTTAATGCACTATGTTATCTCTCATCTCCTTTGCTGTCCCTTGGGTATCTCATATTGTTACGGTATCTCACTTTGTTATCTGATATATTGAATTTATTTATATTTGATTATTTGAAATTTGATAGCGAAGGGGAGAAAACCAAGATGGGGTGGGGGGTGGGATGGGGGGAGGGTAATGGGTACCAAGACATGTGAAAGGGTATCAATGTATGTGAATTAATGCACCTTCTATCTGTAACCCTTTTATTAATTACAATAAAAAACATAAAAAAAGACTATGTTAGAAAGGCAGTTTACAACTTGGTGGGTTGGGGAGGGAAAGTGGGAGAAAAATGGGGGAAGGGGTAACAATGTTTGACAAGAAATGTACTCATTACTTATGTAACTGTAACCCCTCTGTACATCTCCTTGACAATAAAATTAAAAAAATTACAATGAGCCAAAATTTAAAAAATTACAATGAGTTTTCATGGTACCCCTATTTTCATCCTCCTCTCCCCCTCCCTTCCCACTTGGCCCCCCATGTATATCTCACCATCATTGCAGGAGGGATTTTTATTTTGGCATGCTTATATATGCATGCAGTGATACAGTGTCCCTTCATCAGACTTACCCATCTGTCGCTCTCCTCCTCTCCCTCTTCAGAATAATTTCAACAAGTTTCATTGTTCCATCTTTACACAAGTACCTACACTATTTTGTCTCTGTTTGCTCTCTCTACTTTACTTTCCTGACTTTTTTTTAAAAAGTTCATGCTAATTCTTCAAAGGGGTTTTACTTTAATATTTCACTTATACATATACTGTATTTTAATCTGATTGAACATATATGTGTATATGTGTATGTATATGATCCTGTACCTGTTTATGTTTATGTTTGTCTTTTCAGTCTAGCATCCATGGGCTCTCTTTAGAATTCTCCCAAACTGTTCTCAATAGTGGATTGGAGAACTTCTGCAAGTCAACTGAGAAGTGCTGCTTACACTATGAAGTCAGACCACAGGCAAGCTTTTCTCCTCTGACCTTTCAGACCAAGGACAGCTCCACCAGTCACAGGCCCTCAGAGATGGAAGGGGAAGGGTCATAGCACCAGCTGGTGGGGATAGAGCTGTGAGGAAAGTTCAGACTGTCCAAGGGAAACACTGAAAGCTTTTAAACTTCTAAACTGTCAGCTTTCACTACATGAATCCTCCGGTGGAATTCATCATTGGCATAACAACCTAGAAGTTTTTTGTTTTTCTTTTCACATAGAAGCTGTAGAGTCAAACTTGACATTCCTTTAAAAAAGAAGAAAAAAAAAAACTATTCTCTAGCCTTGTGGAGAAGGCAAAAAAGCCTGGAATATTTGGTGTTTTATTTCATACTGTTTTTTTTAACAAGTTTCTTAATTTGACTATACCTCAGGTTCTTTATGAGTACATTTGTGCCTGTTTTACTGGCACCAGTAGCAATTTTGTACATTAAACATGATATGAGATGTGAATGAAGTCTAATTCATAGGCTCTCGCAAATGTTTGCTATAGGGCAGGCAGTTTTATCCTGGCTGCACCTACCTATGACAGGAGACTAAGAGGTTTTCTACCTAGGATTTTGACTATAGGAAGCACAACAGAACCCTGCTGGGCTGTTGGAATGCTGAACATTGTGAATACTGTTTTCTAAGAAATTCTGAGTTTATTTAGGATATTTCCTAGACTTTTTGTTGCTTGAAACAACTTGTTTATTACATGCAAATATCTCTTTTTTATCAGAATTTTCCTCTGAAATAGTAAAAACTGATGGAAAAATTTTTATTGTATTTGGGATTACTATTCAACAAATCATTTATAAGTATAATGGATCTTGATTAATGACACCCCTCTCAGGACATTCCTTTTGACATCTTTTACATGTCTCTTATTAATAGTTTTAATTCTTAAATCTAACACCATAAATATTCTAACTTAATATTTCATAACAGTATCCTGCTTTATCAAAAAGTCATTATTTGTTCTTGCACAAAACTTTTAAACCCTTCAAAGGAGATTATTAGTCAAGTCAGATAAAACTGATTTGTAGATAACCAAAATTAAAATATTTCAAATTACTCATTTTTTAGTCTATAGTTACTGAGATAACTTGTTTTTGAGTTACTATTAAAATGGTAGATGGTAATGGAAACTGTGAAGGAAAATAAAGTGGAACCCCTACAAGGGAGAAGGAGGAGCTAAGATGAAAAAAGGCCATTAAGAAGGCTAATTGAGCCTCTTTTATGTGTATAAATGTTGCCAAGTGCATGGGACTAGTTGAATTCTTTTAGCCTTAATGTTTCATGATGGTAACCTTCCTAGTGAGAAGGACATAGCTTGACCTATGCAGTGAAATAGAGAAGGAACACGAATGAGGGACCACTGAGCACTGGGCACTTAGTGAGCTGGAGGGCCACCATGTACCTCAGTGGCTCTGTGCAAAAGGCAAGCTTTAGGAAAGGCCTGGAAAGTTACACTTAAGTATAGAGAATCTATGTTTAAATCTGTACAGTAAATTTAGACTCAGTACAGACTAGAGGGTAGTTAAGTTGTAGCAGTTTGTTTTGGTATTTCAAAAATAATTATTAAATGAAATACGATTACAAGAAAAATATAACCTAAATTCAGAAAATTCAAAAGACTTAGGAAAAATAAGTCATCTTTAATTCGATTACTCTTTAGAGCATTTAGTATCAGCACTTGAGTAAATCTGTTCCTCGTATTTTTGTAAGTATGCGTATTTAAACATAACTGAAATCAAGAATACATAGTTGTGGATCCTGTTCTTTTAAATATAACATCTTAAAAGCATTTTCCTTGTTGCTAACCAGCTTTTCATAGCTATTCTTTTAACAAGGGAATAATATATCATTAAGCAAATGAACAGTAATTTACTTAATTTAACTACTTTAAATAGTTGGATATTTATAATCTATCCAATTTCTTGATATTACAAACTATCACATCAGTGTACAATTTCTTTTCTATATTTTTGATTCTTAGAACTATCAGAAATTCCAAAACATAAAATGTTTCAGGACATGAATATTTTATGATTTGTCATACTTACTGCTAAATTACTTTTCCAATGGCTTATCCTGCCAGGCTTATCCTGCCCAGTCATACTCCTATTTGGAGTAACAAACCTCACCGTATGTGAAAACACTGAATTCTTTTCTTTCCTCTCTTCCTTCTTTCCCTGCTTTTTCTCTTTCCTTCCCCCACTTTCTTTTTCTTTTCTGACACTGTGCGAAAGGGTGATCAGGACTATAGACAGGGAAGTGAGGACAAGGAAGAGTGTGGGTGAGGGAGTGTGGTTCTGTATTGAGGTTTTATACAGAATCAACAGGAAAGGCCTTTCTAAAAAGATGGCATTTAGCTGAGGATGGTGGCCTACATCTGTAATCTCAGTACGAGATGGCAGTTTTGAAACCAGCCTGGGCAACTTGGAGCCTATGGTTAAGTAAATAAAATGGACTAGGGGTAGAGCTTAATGGCAAAGCACTTGCCAATTTGCATGTAGCCCTGAGTTCCATTCTCCATACTTGCAAGTAAAGAAATAAAAGGTGATATTTGAGTAAGGTATGAAAGGAGTGATAGCTGCGGAAGAAGGGTTTATAGCAGTGAGAACACTAAGGGGAAGGCAGATCCATTCAGAACCAAAGTGATGGCCCCTGGATACACGATGGGTGTAAAGGGGAGAGGTCAGAGGGAAAGAGATACCTAGGACATGTAAGGCATTACTGGTAATTGCTTTTCCACTCTTGAGTAGGACAGAAGTATTGGAAGGTTTGGGTTTTTTTCCCCCGTGCTTAATTTTTTTCCCTGTCATCTGTAGGACTTGAACTCAGAGCCTTGACACTGTCCCTGAGTTCTCTCACTTAAGGTTAGCACCTTACCACTTTGAGCCACAGCTCTACTTCAGAGTTTTTGAGTGGCTAATTGGAAATAAGAACCTTACGGATCTATGCTGGCTTCAAACCATGAGCCTCAGCCTCCTCAGTAGTTAGGTTTACAGGCATGAGCCACTGGCACCCAGCTATTGAAAGGCTTTAAGTACAGGGTATCAGGAACTGGTTTATGTTTTATATGATTGTTATCCATGGCTAGTCTGTCTAGCCATGCTAGACATCTTTCCTGCAAAACTTTGTACATTCTTAGCATCTTTAACAAACGCTCAAAACCATGGTCAACTCCTTAAACCAGTTGTCACCAAGCCCTGTCAATGCTTCCTCCAAAATGTCTCTCTTGTATTGGCTTTCTCTATTTCCACTTCCCTGTATCTACTCTAACAATATTCTGTCTGATCTTCCATTGATCTTGCCCTTCCTCCTTCTCACTACTCCCAATTGCCAACACACTTAAACCAGCCAGGCAGTTTATTTATCATTAGTGTCACCTTGTTCTCTACCACTAGTAAAGTCCAGATTCTTCATAGTGGCAACCAAATCCTATCATAATTCCATTCTAATCCAGCAGTCAAAACTTATCTCCCGGTATTACTCAGAATTAACTGTGCTTTCCTGTCTAACAAGTTTTCTGAACCTGCCCTGCACTTACTGAACAGCCTTGTTTACATTGTCTCTCTGTCTTTCTATCTTCTGTTTAAAACCCCTCCCCCAGGCTTACTCTAAAATTCTCCCCATGTTTGTGGGACCATTCCAAATACCACTTTCTTCACAAAGCCATCCCCTATCTCACTGGCTGGGATTATAGTGATATCCCCTGGACTCTCATAAAATCTGTGGCAGTACTTGCATATTAAGTGTGAGTTCGTGATTGTGTTCATTTCCTACTAGATGATATGTCCTTTGAAGGTCTATGACTTGTTTACCTTAGCTCTGACAGCACTTATTACAATGCTTTGAACAAATGGGTATCTGATCAATGTTTATAGAACCTAAATTCCCCAAGGCCTGTTGCTAATTCATTCTGAAACAGAACTAGAATCCAGGTCATTTCAGTCCAGCTCTAACCACCGTTCCCAACATCATTCTCTCCAATTTCTTATTATGGTTCATTGTCATCCCATCCGAACTGCATCTGAAACAGCTGAGGAGAATGACTAAGCAAAAAACAAAAGCTGTAATTAATTTTCCTTGTAGCCATTTAGGCCAACAGTAAAAATTAAATAAAATTTTTAATAAAAGCAAAACCAAACAGTAACAAATAGCATATGCACCTTTAGAAACTTTTTAGCTTCCTAGAGTTTGATTGCTGAGTTGTATTTATAGACATCACGTTTCTGTGTTTCTTGGTATGCTGTAAATTTGTAGTCTAGAGGGAAAAGGAAAAGAGAAATACATGGGTGGTTTGGTCTCTTGCCTGCCTGCCTGCCTGCCTCCCTGCCTCTCTGCCTCCCTGCCTCCCTCCCTCCCTCCCTCCCTCCTTCCCTCCTTCCCTCCCTGCCTCCCTGCCTCCCTGCCTCCCTGCCTGACACCCTTTCCTTCCTTCCTTCCTTTCTTCCTTTCTTTCTTTCTTCCTTCCTTCCTTCCTTCCCTCCCTCCTTCCCTCCCTCCCTCCCTCCCTCCTTTCTTCCTCCCTCCCTTTCTCCATTCCTTTCTCCTCTTTTCCTTCCTTCTTTTCTCCTTTCCTCTTTTTTTCCTTCTTTATTTTTAATAGTTCCAAGCTACATTTCTTCATCTTTGTCTTTCCCTGTCTTCTCAACTTAGAAAAATACCTCAAAAAGCCAATGTGTTCTAGACTGGGCTTCCTCTTGGAAAACTGTAATTAAATAAGTAACGTATACTCATAATACATGTTTTATGCAAGTATGTATACGTGAATAAAATGAAGTGTTAACATTTAAAGAATGGCATTGCTAGCATTAATGGTGCATGCATGAGCATTCTTTGAGAGTAAAGAACAATGATTCCCTTAGGAAAGTGAAGACTGGCTGAGTTAAAACATCTATTTTAGAGAATTCTTAATAGTGGTAGGGGAATCAAAGGAACTTGTCTTCCTTTCTTGCTGCTGAAACTTGTAAGAGGACAGATTGCTGTTAATGTCCTATTGAGGTTCTCACAGATTCAAATGAAATAGATGAAATTAAAGCCCATATACTTTGTTGGAAAAAAATAAAGTTGGAGAAGAGTTGATTTCCCTTTACTGGAGTACTATGTCAGAGGCTGGCCTTTGCACCTGACAGAGATGGAAATACAGGATCAGAGAAATGAAAAGAAGCTCTGAGGCCATTTCTATCCTTTTTATTTTTGGTAAGGAGTCCCAAACTATTACAGATATGCAGTGTGTGAGAAACTTTCCCATAAGCAGTATCTCCCAAATGCTACTATGGACCATGTTTTCTTATGCTGTACCATAGTAATGGTCACAGCCATTTCTATATTCTGTGGATTATATTTCTGGACCAGAGGAGACAGCATAGACTGATAGGTAAGAGTTGAGGCTTAGAAATAGAGATCTGCACTTAAGCCACAGTGTGGGATCATAGGCAATTTACTTAAGCTCTCTAAGCCTCAATTTCCTCATCCATAATGTGGGGATGATGATATGGTCCAGCTGATCAAATTACAGTAAGGAATAATTTAGAACAAGAGTTGTCAATACAAATATAATTTGAGCTACATGTGTGATTTAACGTTTTTGAGTAGTTTGTTTAGAAAAGTAAGAACAGCTTGGCACTGGTGACTCATACCTGTAATCCTAGCTACTCAGGAGGCTAAGATCTGAGGATCACAGTTCAAAGCCAGCCTGGGCAGGAATTCCATGAGACTCCAGTTAATCACTAGACAACTAGAAGTGTACTGTGTCGCTCAAGTGGTAGAATGCTAGCCTTGTAAAAAAGGAGCTCAGGGATAGTGCCCAGGCCAGGAGTTCAAGTTGGTAAACTGACAAAAAGAGATAAAAAGTAAAAGAAAAAAAAGTAAAAACAAACAAGTGCAATACATCTTCGTATTATATTTAACCTGTCCAACATAACATTTCAGTATGTATAGAATATTAATGAAATAATTTGTATTCTCAGTTTTTGAAACTCAGTGGGTATTTTATATTTACAGCATATCTCAATTAAGAGGAATCACATTCCAGGCACATTCTTAATCACATGTGACTAGTGGGTAGTGTGAGTCTAGGAAAAAGCTGTGAAGTATTTAGAATTATGCCCACATATAGTGAATGCAAATATTATTCCCAGATGACTCTAGTCATCTCAACTTTCTCCTGTCTGTGGTGCTTGTAGAAATATCTAGAGCTGTGGACTGCTCAAGCTTTAGTGGCCTGGTTACCCTAGGAGTCACTTCTTTATAGTCATTCCCCATCTATTGTATGGAAGTGAACAAAAATAGTATCCTCAACAGGGCATATATGGACAATATATCATGAGTTCCAATGATGTATTAGGGCTTACTGCACTTTAGGATAGTGACTTATGAAACGCCAAAGAGGAAGTACAACTACTTTTTCATAGAAATGGGACATTAACAGGGCATTGCTAAAGAAACCATTTGCTCCTATATTTCCCTTCTTTTCAAACAGTGAGATGCTAAGCAATAAATTGTGAACAAAAGTTGAATTGTGCCAGGTGCTGTTTGGTGTCTCATATATCTGTAATCCTAACTACGCAGAAGACTGAGATCTGAAAGATTAGCCCAGCTTAGACAGAAGAATCCTTGAGACTCCATCCAAAATTACCAGCTAATAGCAAGACTAGAGATATGGCTTAAGTGTTAGAGCTCCAACTAAGTAAGCAAGCTGGACAAACAGAGTTCAAACCCTAGTTCTTGCAATAAAGAAAAGTTGATTTGTTAATTTAAACATAGAGTTGTGATATCAAGAAATTCTATCAGGTATATACCAAAGAGAATTATAAAAGATCTGTTAACACAAATTCTTGTACACAAAGGTACATGACAGTATTATTCATGATAGCCAAGAAGTGCAAAGAACCATTTCCAACCTTCATAAATGCTAAATAAACGTGGTAGGCTGAAATAGTGTGATATTATTAGCTATTCCTTATTAGGAATTAAGGTTGGATAACAGCGGTTCATGCCTGTAATCCTCACCACTCAAGAGGCTGAGATAAGAGGATCACAGTTCATAGCCAGGCAGGCTGAAAAAGCCTATGAGACTCTTACCCTCAATTGGCTACCAAAAAGACTTGAAGTGTAACTGTGACTCAAGAGATGGTGTAATAGTCTTGAGGGGAAAAAAAAAAGCTCAGTAAAAAATCTTAGTAGAGATGAATATCTAAACTGCCTGAGCTGAAGCAAGAAGATAGAAACCAATTAAACAGGCCTATAACATGTTACAAGATTGAGGAAGCAATCAGTTTTCCAATAAGGAAAAGCCTAGGTCCCAATGGATTCATGGATGAATTTTCTATTACTTTTAAAGATTAACTAATACTCCTCAAACATTTCCATGAAATAGAAACAGAAAGCACAATTCCAAATTCATTCTATGAAGCCAATATCAGGTAAAGATTCAACAACAAAAAAAGAGAACTATAGACTAATTTTCTGATGAATACAAACCTCTTCAATAAAATACTAATCAGCAAAATCCAGAAACTGGTGAAAAAAAGCATACATTATGATCTTGTAGGCTTCATCACACAGGCACAAGGTGGGTTTTAACATAGTAAATCAATAAATATAATTTACCATATGATCATCTCAATCAATGCAAAAAAAAAGCCTTTGACAAACTACAACATCCATTCACATTAAAAAACCTTTAGAGAAGCTCAGAATAGAAGGACCAGATCAATAGCCAACATCATACAGTGTGATGAAAAACAGAAACAAGGCCAGGGTGTCCACTCTCTCTACTCCTTTTCAATACAGTTCTAGTCAGAACATGCTGCAAGAAAAGGACATAAAAAGGATTCACATTGGGAAAGAAGTCAAACTATCTCTATTTTCAGATGGCATGATCCTATATCTAAAGGACCCAAAAGACTCCACCCCGAAGCTCCTAGAACTGATTAACCACTTTGGCAAAGTAGCAGGATACAAAATTATCCACAAAAAGAGAAGCCCTTCTGTATGCCAACAATATATGAACAGAAAGGGAAACCAGGAAAACTCAATTTGCAGTAGCCTCGAAAAAAATAAACTACCAAGGAATAAACCTAACCACAGGCATAAAATATCTTTATTGTGAAAATGATCAAATCTGAAGAAGGAAATCAAAGAGGGCATCGGGAAATGGGTAGGCCTTCCATGTTTATGGATTGGTAGAATCAAACTTGTAAAAATGGTCCTACTGCCAAAATGGATATACAAAGTCAGTGCAATCCCTATCAAGATCTGAATGACATTCTTTGCTAAGATAGAGAAAACAATTAAATTCATATGGATCAAGGAAAGACCTAGAATAGAATACCAGTCTTCAAGCTCTACTACAGAGCTACCATAACAGAAACAGCTTGGTATTGGCACAAAAATAGATATGAAGAATAATGGAACAGATTAGGAGACCTGGTAATAAAATAATGTACTTAGTTATTTGATATTTGATAAGGGAGCCAAAGATATACAATGGAAAAGAAATAGCCTCTTCAGTAGTTGGTGTTGGGAAAATTGGACGGCCATATGTAGAAAACTAAAAGTGGTTCCTTATTTGTCACCATGCACTAATACCAATTCAAAGACCTCAATGTGAGACCTGAAACTTTGAAATTACTTCAAGAGAGAGTAGGAGAAACACTAGAACTTATAGGCATAGGTAGAAATTTCTTGAAAAGAGTTCCAAGGCACAACAGAGAGTAGACAGACTACATTAAAAAAAAAAAAAACTAGAAATGCAGCCAACAGACTGGGAGAAGATTTTTTACCAGCAATACATCGGACAAAGGCCTAATATCCAGTATATACAAGGAGCTCAAGAAACTAACCCCTCCCAAACCTAGAGACTCCATCCAAAAATAAAGCAATCACTTATAAAGGGAGCTGAGGAGAGACATCTCAGAAGAAAAGGTAAGAATGGCAAAGAAACACATGAGGGAATGCTCATCATCCCTGGCCATAAGGGAAATGCATATCAAACCAACACTGAGATTCCATCTAATCCCAGTTAGGTTGACCAACATTGTAAATTTGAACACAAATGTTGACTGTGATGTGGAAAAGGAACCCTATCGCACTGTAAACTAGGAATGTAATCTAGTATTACACCATGGATAGCAGAGATCTTCCCTATGATCCAAACATACCACTCCTGGGCATCTACCCTGAGCATCGTGATCCAGGATCTGATGAAGACACCTGCACATCTATTCACATTAGCCAAGATATGGAAACAGCCCAGATGTCCCACAATAATAGATGAGTGGGTCCAAAAAATATGGTACCAATACCAAATAGTATTTTACACAACCATTAGAATTAATCTTATGTCTTTTACAGAGAAATGGACAGAACTAGAACAAATCATGTTAAGTGAGGTAATCCAAATTCTGAGAAACAAATGGTGCTATGCTATCTCACCCTTCCTCGAGTGCTGTCCCCTCCCAAAGATCCCATACAAAGACACCATATATAAAACGTATTCTTAAAAAATCTCGTTTCCATATCTTGGAGTTTGTGTCTATATATACATATATAAATATAGATAGATACTTAAGATAAAGGGACACATAGGAGTATCCTCTTTTGGTCTCACTGTGTGTGAGTATCTAGAATCCTATAATTTACCATTTCCCTGTGTGTTTTAGATCTAATTTCTTCATATCAGAAAGAGCCTGCACCAATTGTCTTCACTTGGCTTATATCGCTTAACATGTATGATGAAGACTGAGTGACCCCAAAACATTAAATTCCTTATGGAGGGACACAGTATGTGATTATAGCATGCTAACAGTGACCTTCCTCATTCCCCACTAGGCCCTTTGGCAGCCTAATAAGGATTGTAGGATCTTAAATACAAGCACTGGACTTCAAATGAGCTGTTTTATTAACTTAGCCCAACTAGTTTGGGGAAAATGTTGCTCTAATTGTCTGAGGCCTCCAGATCTCTCTTGGACTTCTTCTTTTCCTTCCCTGCTCTTTAATACTTCTCTGCTGGCTCTTGTCAGAAGAAAAGCTGCCAATGAATCATTAGCCCCTCATCCCTTCCAAGAGAAAAAATATTAAAAATATTAAAAATATTAAAATATTAATATTAAAAATATTAAAAATATTAAAAAATATTACACAAAACTCCCCCAGTGGTTCATGCCTGTATTCCTAGGTGCTCAGAAGACCAGGATCAGGAGGAGGATGATTGGTTTCCTAGCTCAAGGGAAAGGTTTATAAGGCCTCATCTCAGCAAATAAGCCGAATGTTGTATCTGATTCAAACTACACAGGAAACCTAAATAGGAAGATCTTAATCAAAAACTGGCCCAGGCAAAAATGAGACCTTACCTGAAAAATAAAACAAGAATGGATTGGGGACATACCTCACATAGTAAGAGTTTTTCTTAACAAGTGCAAGGACCTTAGTTCAAACACCAGTACCATGAAAAAAATCAGTTAAAAAGAAAAGATATAAATGGTAATGTGGTTGGCAATGATAATACTAATAGTGACAATACTTGCTGAAGATTAGGAGTTATTTATTGAATATTTACTATGGATCAGATAGCCTACTAAAATGGATAATTATATATCCTAACAACACTATGAATAAATATCATACCCATCTCATAGATAAGAATGAAAAAATAGAGTTAGCAAGTGACAGATGAGAGACAAAAACTATCTCTAAGAAATTTTGCCCTAAGAAGTTCCATCCTAGTACTCAATGAAATACTATTGTAGTATATAGATTTCTAAGATTGATCTTTGATCCTTGAGGGAGACCTAAGGAGTCTCATAGCAAACCAGTGTGTCCATCACTACCATGATTTAAATCTGGAGTCTGACGCTTAGGTCTCCTGAGTGAAGATCATGTTTCTGTGTTTGAGATTAATGTTAGAATGTGAAGAGATAATACAGATGAAGTACTTACAGCAGCATATAGGAGAAAGTACATAGAAGGCTTTCAGATATTATCCATGTTGGTTGGTTGCTATGAATTTCTATTAAGTATTGGAAGGCCCATGCCTTTTTTTTTTTTGCACTCCTAGGATTTGAACTCAGGGTCCTGGACTTGCTAGGCAGGCCCTGTATTGCTGAGCCAACCTTCCAGTCTTAATTTTCATTGGTTATTTTGAGTCTCATGCCCAGACACGTGTCTGAACTGTGATATACCTATTTTAGGCTTCCATCATAGCTGGGTGCCCAGGTAGACACCATCATGCCCACTTCCTCCTGTGAGATAGTGTTATGGATTTTTCGGCCTCGTGTGTGAGTTGGGGGGGTGCGAATCCTCCAGATCTCAGCCTCCCCGGTAGCTAGGATGACAGGCATGAGCCACTGATGCCTGGTTCCTGTACTGTATTTCAGCTTCTCAAATAACAGAACTGTACTTTTACTGGAGATTATAAAGTGCTTGTTGCTCCATTTTCTGTAAATTTTTTAAATCGAAAAGGTGATGCAATTTTGAAAATAAATACCCTAATTCCATTTCCCTAACAAGATAATTGCTTTTATTTTTGTGTACTTCCTTCCATCAAGTTTTGCCAGGTTTGGGAAGATGCATGGAGAGAATACTGACTGCACTGAGTCATATTTGGGCTTTTGTCACAAAGTAGCTGTATAACTTTAATAAAGTTACATAACTGCCCTTTGCCTTAGTTTTCCAAAATATAAAATAAAAGAGTGAAGCCAGATGAACTTTAAGATTTCTCTAGCTCAGACAGTGGGCGATTTTGTCTGTCAGGTACTTTTTTAAACTTTCATAATGTTAATAGAAAAATGAACATATAAAACACATATAAATATTTTCTGATGTAGATTATAACTAAATATACTGGGAATTACAAATGTGTCTACCCAAAACATGAAAAAAAACATAAATTAGTATCTTAATACATGATATAAATACCATATCATACATATCTAAAGCTATATTAATAAAAATTATAAATAATACATGCAGTATATTAAGGCCATTCTAATCTTTGTTAATATGTAGTTATTCACAAACTAAAAAAGATCAGTATTCTATAAGTGCCATTTTCTATGTACAACAAGGTTTATAATTATTTTTAAAGTTGCTATAAAAAAAGATGAAAAAAGAAATAAAGGAACAGTTCTAGCTGACCAAATTGACAGAAACACATCAGTATACAGGTCTCAGAAATAATCCTTCAGGAACACAGTGGTTCAGTGACTTACATCCACCCTTCTGTGTCATATGACTTGTATAACTTTTCTAGAGGCCATTTGACAATACCAATCAAGAGCTTAAAAATGCTACTAACCTTTAACTAGTTGATTCTACTTAGAAAAATCTGTACTAAGGAAATAGAAAGTATACTAATACCTTTATTGCAGCATTACGTAAAAGTACAGAGAATTGGAAACTAAGTGACAAGAAATAGAATGACAAATAACTGATGTTAAAAATATAGGAAATAAGACCAGGAGTTTGGCCAGGTGGTAGAGTGCTTGCCTAGCATACATGAAGACCTGGGTTTGATTCCTTGGTACCACATACTGAGCTCAAGTGGTAGAGTTCTAGCCTTGAGAAAGTCCAAGGACAGTGCTCAGGCCCTGAGCTCAAGACCAGGACTGGCAAAAAAAAAAAAAAGGAAATAGCCAGGCACTAGTGACTCATGCCTGTAATCCTAGCTGCTCAGGAGGCTGAGATCTGAGGATCATGATTTGAAGCTAACTAGAACAGAAAATCCCATAAGACTCATCTCTAACTACTCAAAAGCCAGAAGTGGCATTGTGGTTCAAGTGGTAGAGTGCTATGCTTGAGCATAAAGAGGACAACACCCAGACCTTGAGTTTTTTTTTTTTTTTTTTGTCAGTCCTGAGGCTTGAACTCAGGGACACTTTTTGCTCAAGGCTAGTACCCTTCCACTTGAGCCACAGTACCACTTCCAGGTTTTTCTAAGTATGTGTTACTGTGGAATTGAGCCCAGGGATTTGTGCATGCTAGGCAAGCACTCTATCACTAGGCTCTGCTCCCAGCCCACACTGAATTGTTGTTTTTGGCTTTTGGTTTTTTTTTTTAAAGTATATTCATGTGAATACATAGTTAGAATGAATATATATTTGTGGATGTGTGTGTGTGTGTGGATACTTTTCCTGCCTCAGCCAAGTCATCATATGGATTCTAGAGGTGCTCTCTGCTATAGTTTGCTTTCTAGGTCTAGTCAGTGAGCAGAGGAGGTAAAAAAAAAAATGTTTAGTTTGTTTGTTTTGAGATGGGGCCTTGCTATGTTGTCTCCATTGGTCTCCAGCCCAACCTCCTGCCTGCGACTCTTTTGTTTTTACTTACAATATAAATATAGCTTAGAGATCAGTCTATAATAAATATACCTAAAGATTCCCAAGTCCTGTTATTTACTTATTTTTGTTGGTCTTGGAGCTTGGACTCTGGGCCTGGGCATTGTCCCTGAGCTCTTCAGCTCAAGGCTAGCACTCTACCTGTGCCTGGGCTGGCTTAGACATGATTTTCAGATCTCAGCCTCCTGAGTAGCTAGGATTACAAGCGTGAGCCACCAGCACCCAGCTTCAAGTCCTTTTTATAGCTGCACAGACTCCATTGTATGAACATAACCATAGCTTGTTTACTAAGTCTTGTGTTGACATTGGATTATTTCTTGACTTATACTATTATTTTCTAGACTTTTACTATTCTATAGTTTTGCATTACATATGTGTGTGTGTATGAATGTGTGAATGTGTGTATATATATATGTATGTATATATGTCTTAAATCTATATGTTTTTGCTGTGTGGAAATATATAAAATAAACCTAAATCATATCAAACATAAGGGAATTATCCAATACTAGTAGTTGTTTCAGAATTCTAGAACCAATTTGAAGATGCTAGTACACCAAATAAGGATAACTTACACAATAAGTTTAAAAGATGAGATGATTGTCAGGCACGGTGTCTTACACCTGTAAGCCTAGCTACTCATGAGGCTGAGATCTGAGGATCGTGGTTCAAAGCCAGAGCCAGGGCACTAAAGTCCATGAGACTCTTATCTCCAATTAACCACTAGAAAACCAGAAGAGGCGCTGTTGTTCAAGAGGTAGGGCGGTAGCCTTGAGCTGAAGAGCTCAGGGACAATGCCCAAGCCTAGAGTTAAAGCTCCACGACTAACAAAAAAAAATGAAAAACTAGGAGTGAAGTTCAATGATGAAGCAGTTGCCTAGCACATGAAAGGCCAAATGTCCTAGTCTTAGCATTCCAAATATCTAGGATTATAGCTGTGAGTCAATAGCATCTGGCTAATGGTTATATACTTTCAAAGTCCTTCTAAAGACCTATGTTGAAATATTTATAAATGAAATGATATAGTATCTTGGCGTTCACTTCAAAATAAAATGAATAGGGCTGGGATGTAGAACAATGGTTAAGTACTTGCTGAGCATGCTTGAGGCCCTGGGCCCAATCCACTGCACTGCAACAAACCGGACCTAGCCCTCCCCAAACAGAAATAAAAGTAGAAAGGTATTGATGGGTTAGCTGAATCATGGATGTGGGGCTCATTATTCTGTCAACTTTGGTTTATGTTTTAAATTTTCTGTAACAAAACTGTACATTACTTGGGGTATATATCTGTGCATATGGCTATGTATGTGGATGTTATATGAATATATGTGTATATTATAAGGAAATAAAATATTGGTGATGATTATATGTATATGATAAAATTATAGATGATCTGGTAATTCCTTTTTCTTCTACTCTTAGGTTTTAGATATATTTTATGCTATACATACATAATTTTTGTTTGTGTACTGCAGATTGAACACAGAGCCTTTTGTATGCTAATTATAGAGTCTACAACTAAGCAACACCTTTAATTGACTTGTGTTCTTTGTAATCAGCAAATTTTCATTTAAAAAGACAGATAATCTTATAGCTGGGCATGGTAGTATACACCTATAATCTAAGCACGTAGGAGACTGAGGCAGAAGGATTACAAATTCAAGACCAGGCCTGGGCCATATAGCAAGTTCCAAGCCTTGGGTACACAATGAGATCCTGTGTGTGTGTGTGTGTTTGTATATAAAAATATACATATTTATATATATATGTATTATACTGGGGATTGAACCCAGTCTCTTAGGTGATAGGTAAGCTTTCTGCTACTTGTTTGTATCCCCAGCCCAAGACAAATATTTTATTTAACAAAGCTCATTTTTATAATTCAACTATAATTCACCTCTGGCCCAATAAATAAAATTATTTTTAAATATAATTGAACAAGGCAAATCATTTGATATTTCACTGTTAATTTTGAGTGAATACAACTAATGTTTATGAAATATAGCTCTGAACTAAATTTTGAGATTTAGAAATCTGTCATTTGGTGCAAGAGGATAAATCTTAAATGTATAGCCTAGGAATAAACATATTTTTTTCTCCTTGCATAACATAAAAGCAACTGATCCAGTATGGCACAATATTTTTTTCTCCAAAGTCACCTTTGTGCTGAAATCCTGCATCTCAGATTTCCGTAAAATAACTTGCAGATTAGAAAGCATTTATTTTTGTTGTTGTTATTGTTGGTAGTGGTGGTGATCATGGGGCTTGAACTCAGCTTGTGTGCTGTTCATGAGCTTTTTTGCTCAAGGCTAGCACTCTACACTTGAACCATAGCCTCACTTCCAGCTCTCTGTGTATGTGATACTGAGGAATCGAACCCAGGGCTTTATCCATGCTAGGCAAGCACTCTACCACTTAGCCACATTCCCACCCCCTTTATTGTTCTTTATTTAATTTTCCTTTTATTTTTGGAATGCAACGTGTTTTTTTGTTTGTTTGTTTTGCCAGTCCTGGGCTTGGGCTCAGGGCTTGAGCACTGTCCCTGGATTTTCTCAGGGCTAGGGCTCTACCACTTGAGCCACAGCACCACTTCTGGCTTTTTGCTATGTATGTGGTACCGAGGAATCGAACCCAGGTCTTCATGCATGCTAGGCAAGTACTCTACCACTAGGCCAAACTCCCGGCCCCAAGAATGCAATGTTTTATAAATTATACTTTTATTATCTTTAAGGAGTTAAACAAAGAAGTTATTTACCATTCAACCAATCAGTTTATGAATGCAGTGCCTTAATCAGTGTCACCCCTTTCATTATTCTTCCCCATCCTTCCCAACTCTACTCCTTCCCTCATTTATCTTAATTTTATAGGATATGCATTGACTTTTATTCCCCTCCCTCTCTTCATTTGTCTACCCCCTCTCCTTATCCCATCCTTATCTTTCAAGTCGAATTTTCCTTTTTTTGTTCATGCCATTTCATACTAAATAAACCAGTATGGAATATGTCATGAAATATATAGACAGGTTAATGTTAATGCCTCTTCTGTTCTAAGTGTAGACTTCAAACAGTCATCTGTTTATTATACTCATTTAGAAGGTATTATTGATTTGGGTCTATTTGTTCTTTTGATGTTCCATGTGTTAGTATGTGCTTCCCATAAATTTAGTCTACACTTGCAACTATGTTACAGGCCTTGTATTATGTTATTTTCATATGTAATCCCAATCAAAAGCCATGTGAAAAAGTTGTTTTAGAAAGAGGTTAAGTTGCTTGTCCAAGGTCACACAGGATTCTAGTTATTCAGAGAGTTATGTTACTACTTGTAAATTATAAATAATGATGACTAAGAACATTGGTCACAGTCCTTGATGGCTAGCACCAGCTTTGGACTAGAACGTATGTCAAAGTTCCAAAGCTGATATCTATGTATCTTTTTGCAAAACCTCTTACATCCTAGAGAATGTGAAGAAAAAGCAAGATGACTCAGTATTGGAGCAGAGGTGGAGCCAGCTGGAGCATGCGCTTATGCAGACCCAGTGTCACGTGTGGAGGAAAGAGGGAGATCCATTCACAATAGCACAGCAGTGCCAACATTCTGCTTGGATCTTTTAACTAAGTCTGGGAGTAGACAATATTTTGATGTAGCCAGGACCAAACTAAAGGTCATCCTAAGAAAGTTGATTCTTGACATCTTTCCAATATGGGTCACTTGTTTCATCTGAGTAATTCAAAGTTTGGCTCTAAAACCCTCAACCTTAGTAAATTGTATGTTTCAAGTACTGAGAGTTCTAATTAGACATACCTCCCAAATGCCAGGAGTACCCTCTTCATTCATTTGATCTCAGCTTCATGAAAAACTGCTGGTTTAGGAGGTGGCATTTTAAAAAAGCAATTTACCTTCAGGCTTAGAAAATGGAATATGTGAGAAAATAATTTTCCAAGTTTTATTGACTCAATGATGAAATAGGAAAATATGTTTATAAGAACACAGCTACTTGGTTGCTGAAAAATAATGCATCAAAGAAACTTGAAATTTCAAATGCTAACTCCAATGGTAAATTTCAAACATAATTCTCTAAGCAGACTCTTGTACCAGCAACCAACAGAAGCATACCAATGAGCATCAGCTGGCCATCACATTAACTGTTCCTGTGAGATTACACCAAAGTTACCAGACACAGTTTATTTGTGGAGACATAAAGACAGGTTATACAATACCTTGAAATAAACTTGAACTAAAGGATATGAAGAACAAAAATAAAGCATGATGAAACTCACTCTCCTGCTACCAGGAGAACAAATGTTTCCAAGAGACTTGAAGCCAGGAAAATGGAAATCCACAATCACAAAGGGCAAGATAATCAGTAGAAGCTAAGTCTCAATAAATGACAAAACATAACACTGGAAACCAAACAAACCTCAAGCCTCCATCTACTTTGAAGGAAAGAATGCTAAAGAGCTTTGACCTTTTCTGCCCCACTGCCTACCACAGAAACCCCAGCTGGCAGCTGATTTTAAAATTACCAACTCTCCAAAAATGATGGAAGATGGCTATCAAAAAAAAAAAAACCCAAACAACCAAACAAACCAACAATCACTTTGATCACATAAGTCAAGTCCACATTATCGTAAGTAGGAATTATTGAGGAAGGGGTAATTTACTTCATTTTAATAGCCAGTTCTTTCTCAGATCTGCCACAGAGCCAACCCAACTTAATTAAGAAGGCACAATAATATTGGATTGAACCATTTTTTAATCTAAGAATTTTTATTATAGAGAGAAATCTTGGGCAATTTATACAATTATGTGCTTTTTTTCTCTTTTGCTATATCTCCATTCTTCCTCATCTACAAGGTATTGAGCTGAGCTTGTTTCATTCTTAATCTTTTGTATCTTGTCTTCTTTTTAGAAAAAATTAAAGTGTATCTTAAAAAGCTGCAGGATAAGTGCTGGTGGCTAGTTTCTGTGAGTAATAAGTCATGTCCTCTAGTTCCCAGACTGTTGCCCTGGAGAAAAATATGCCAAATTCTAGCAATTGTGCTGTGTACCTAAAACATAGAAAATCTAGAGCTCCTGCCATGATGCTTGTGGATGGCTGTGTTAATGTTCCCTGTACATTTCACAATATCCATTCCCAAACACCATAGGAGATTGTGGCCTACATAGCCCTGCTTGTTCCCAGGTTAGCATTTTTTTCCCATTTGGATATAACATCTGCTAAGAAGCAAGTCATGTGAAAGAAAGTGGAACTTAGAGTCACAGTGATTTAGTGAGTATCTGTGAAAGCTATGCTGACCAGTGCCAATCCTAGTTTTCCACCTCCCAACTATTTTACTTTAGGGCAGGCTATTTAAAGATCTTACTTCAGTCTTTTCATTTGTCAGATGGTGATGACTACCAATAACTACCGTACTGGAGTTCTGAGGTTAAAGAACTTTTATTTTGTCTGTTGTGGGTCTTGAACACAGCCTGGTTGCTGTCTCTGAACTGCTTTGCTCAAGGCTAGTGCTCTACTAGCGCCCCCTCTGGTTTTTTAGTGGTTAACTGGACTCGCTTTTTAGTGGTTTCCTGGGCTCAACTTGAATCATGTCCCTCTGGTTTCAACCTCCCCAGTAGCTAGGGTTACAGGCGTGAGCCACCAGTGCCCAGCCTGAAAGACCCTTTTTTTTTTTTTAAGGGTTTAGAAGAGAGACTCAGGTATCCTAAGCACTCCATAAATATGAGCAACTATAAGTATTAACTGCATGACAGGGAATCTTATCTAACCATTCTAGGATTCTGTTTTACCTTTTATACACAATAAGATAACAATTTCACATTATTTAGAAAGATCAAATAAATTCAAATAAGATAACACATGAAAGTTATTGAGATGTAATCAAGTATTAAGACAATTCCTGTAATGGGCTGTCTGTCTACACACACACACACACACACACACACACACACATGCATGTACACACATGCACACAAACACACACATGCTCATGCATGCTTGTACCATACCCTGTCCATCCCTGTACTGTAACACTTGTTATATTGAATATGAGGATCTCTTCCCTGTCTATATCTCCCACTACCAGTGAATCCTCTGACTCATCTCGGCATTCTCAGCAGAGTATTTATTGAATACCTGGTGCAGGACAGGTACTCAATAAATACTTGTTTAAATGAATGTTGTTACAACAGTTGTTCAAGAACACTAAAGGCTTTTCTTTGCCAGGAATGATGGATTATTATTTTTGTATTATGTCCATATTAGACTACCCAAAAAGTGCTTGTTTCTCTCTGCAGAGGCAAGATAATAAGATTCTCCCTTTCACATGCTGCCAGTTTTATGTGGTTGTATTTTTTTATTCTTTTCACTTAATAAATAATTATTCAGCACCTATTGTGTGTCAGGTCATAAGATGAGCTCTAGCTATTGCATAAGTGGTAAATGCCAGTGGCATTTAACTTGGCTTACCAGACGTAGAAGTAACCTGTTTACCGTAGAGCTATATACTGTTTGCATTAATAAGCTCCTAATTGAGTGCTACATTAGAGTGCTAAGATCTCAGAATAGGAAAGAATAGTTTCTAGAATTAAGGGTTGTTATAACATGATAATTAAGGTCAAGAATCTGACTGCATAAGTTCATTCCTGAATCTGGTTTGCATCAAGGTATAAGACCTTGGCAAAATGTAATGTCTTTATGCCTCACTTTTCCTATCTGTAAAAATATAGCTAGTAAATGCCAAGTAGTAGAATTGCTGGGTCATAGGGGAGTTCTTACCCAACCATCCACAATCTAGGGCATACTAAATCCACTAGCACAACAATGTTCATTGTAGCATTATTCACCATAGCAAAGATATGGAACCAACCTAGATGTCCCTCAGTTGATGAGTGGATCAACAAGTTGTGGCATTTGTACACAATGGAATTCTATGCTGCTGTCAGAAAGAATGACATCGACTCATTTGTTAGGAAATGGAAAGACTTAGAAAAAAATCATATTAAGTGAAGTAAGCCAGACTCAAAGGAACTTAGGCTCAATGGTTTCCCTCATTTGTCATAATCAGTAGAAACCTTGGGCTCTACTAGTAGAGATCTGCAATAGAGCAAAACCTTGATACATAGGCCATATAGTCTGAAGCTAATTGAAAGGATCTCCAGGATATTGAAACAAAAGCCATATAATGAATGATTGTTGTCCTTAATGTACTATGTTATCTCTCATCTCCTTTGCTGTCCCTTGGGTATCTCATATTGTTACAGTACCTCACTTTGTTATCTGATATATTGAATTTATTTGTATTTGGTTATCTGAAATTTGATAGGGAAGGGGGGAAAACCAATACGGGGAGTGGGTGGTGGGTGGGGGGAGGGTAATGGGTACCAAGACATGTGAAAGGGTATCAATGTTTGTGAATTAATGCACCTTTTATTAATTACAATAAAAATATATATAAAAATATAGCTAGTAAGATAGATGTCAGTATTAAAAATAAAAATCTTACTGATTGTGGTGGCTCATGCCTGTAATCCTAGCTACTTAGGAGGCTGAGATCTGAGGACCATGATTCAAAGCCAGCCCAGGCATGAAAGACCATAAGACTCTTATCTCCAATTAACCTCTAGAAAAGGAGAAGGAGTAGGGAGATAGCCTTGAGCTAAAGAGCTCAGGGACAATGCCCAGGCCCAGAGTTCCAGTCCTATGACCAACAAAAGAAAAAAAAGAAAGATAGGGCCTGGAGTTTGGCCTAGTGGTAGAGTGCTTGCCTAGCATGCATGAAGACCCGGGTTCGATTCCTTGGTACCACATACATAGAAAAAAGCTGGAAATGGTGCTGAGGCTCAAGTGGTAGAGCTCTAGCCTTGAGAAAGTCCAAGGATAGTGCTCAGGCCCTGAGCTCAAGCCCAGGACTGGCAAAAAAGAAAAGTAAGAGAGAGAGAGGGGGAGAGAGGGAGAGAGAGAGAGAGGAAAGAAAGAAAGAAAGAAAGAAAGAAAGAAAGAAAGAAAGAAAGAAAGAAAGGAAGGAAGGAAGGAAGGAAGGAAGGAAGGAGAAAAAGGAAACCTTGCAGGGTATGGTGGCACCTGTCTGTAACACCAGCAATCAGGAAGTAGAAGACAGAGGATTCTCAGTAAGAGGCCAACCTGGGCTACATAGTGAGACTTTGTTCAAAATAAGAAAGAATAAGAGACAAAGAATAAAGAAAAAAAAAGATTAAAGAAAAAGGAATGAAATCACTATGGTATCTGCCATATAACCAGTACACACTACAACGTATGTTTAACTGTTACACTACTCTCCCAACTCCCTCACTTTTTCAACATAGTTTTTGAACCTCCATTACAAACCTTTTCCAACAAATAGGGAATGGTTCCTCACCTTCTAGCAACCCTACCACCTGCTCAGGGAACCAACTACCTCCTGTCATTGTTCATTTAATGGCTACACTGATATAATTGTTGATAAATTATATGGTGCTGAGATATACATGCTTATAACTTGTACTCACTGAACCTTGATCATCAGGAAGAATGGCATCTTTCCATTGTATGCTGCCCCCTTTGACTTCAGAAAGTAGCTGTGAATGCTGTCACCTCCCCATTCACATATCTTAAAACCCTCTTGTTATAGCTGAATAACAGTTTGCCAGATTGTTCTGTTACTTTTTCTCCATTCTGGAATATTTTCATTTATCAATGTCTCTGAATGTCTGAAGCCCAGAATTTATAAAACAAAGTAAAATGTGGTTTGATCACAATGAGTACTAGAGAATTAGGCCCCTCTTGAACACTATAGTTCTATTAATACAAAAGATAATTTTTTTGGAAGCAGCATCACAGTGTGTTGACTCACTATCTCCTTACAATCAGTAGGGACTCTAAATCTTCCTGACATGTGTGTTGTTTGCAAATCATCCACCCTCATCCTGTGCTTGTGTAACTGAATTTTGGAGATCTTTGAGTACTTTAAATGTGTACCCATTAGCTTTATATTATTAGATATGATTCATTATTACATTTGTCAGGATATGGGAAGAGAAATTTCTGATTGTATCCACCAATTTACATGTTATCCCTTTAGTTACATGTCATCTGTAAATTTCCTCAGTGTGCCATCAATGTTATCATCTTAGGAATCAATACAAATTTCAAAGGAGACAGAGCTGCAAACAGGACCTGCTGTAGGTCCTAGAAGATCTGAGTATGTGTCACCCTCTTAAAAGCAACAAAACAACTTTTATAAGACACCATTCAATCAGCAAGTATTTGTTGAGTGTATTATGTATACCATTCCAAGTGTTTAGCTAAATAAAATCCCTGCCCTCCTGAAACTTACACTCTAGAGAGACAATTTAAAAGAGAATATAAGTAAATAACATTAATTTCATAAAAAAAATTAATGCAAGTAAGAGGGAGCATGGAGGAGGCAATTGCTGTTTATAGGCAAACTGGCTAAAGCTGAAGTGTACTGCTCTTGCTCTGTGTTCTCAGACTGTTCCTGGGTTTTCCAGTGTGGGTAGCAAGTCTTTCTGACTTCACAAAATCCCCTTTCTCCATCTGAAGTCACATTAGAAGAAAATCAATGAAGCAATGCTGAATTTAATTCTTCATGAACCAAAATAGAAAATTTAGAGTTATGAGAGTTCCCATTCCTCTGAACACAGATATTCAGACATTTTAAGAATAACTGGAATTGCTGGAAAGCCAGTCACATATGATGTAGTTTCAGAACGGAAAAGTTTTTAAAGTTTCTCTACAGAAACAGAACATGATTTAAAATAATAATAGAGGAAAAAACTCTGAAAAGCTACTACTTACCTTATTCCAATCCCCATGTTCTCAGGTATGGAGTGGGTGAATCCAGTAGCTTCTGGAGAATCAGCAGATGGGGTGCTTGGCTGACCTCAATTTATGGCTCATAGTCTGGATATTGAGCTCTGGAAAAGAATCCCACAGGGACAGCTTGGAATCTGCCTCTACTGACTTTTTGTTTTGGTTTGGTTTTTTTGCCAGTCCTGGGCTTGAGCTCAGGGCCTGAGCGCTGTTCTTGGACTCTCTCAAGGCTAGAGTTCTACCACTTGAGCCTCAGCACCACTTCTGGCTTTTTTCTATGTATATGGTACCGAGGAATCAAATCTGGATCTGCATGCATGCTATGCAAGCACTCTACCACTAGGCCAAACTCCAGGCCACTCTACTGACTGTTCTTTGTTCATGATTCTAATGTTTTGGTGGAGCCTTCTAAAATGTTTCATCTTTAAATCATTTTGATATTAGAAAGAATTGATAATTTTTGTTTCATAAAATGCAAGTTATAACGTTTAATTCGAACTTATATTCTCTTAATGATATTTATACTCATTCATTTTTGAGAAGATATTTTGCTAGTGCTAGGAATGAAAAGATAAGCAGGATAAATATGATTCCTGCTTACAAGGAATTCACCTTAGAGGGTAAGATAAGAAGCAGGAAAATCAGCCCTGATGAAGCAGTATGCTATGAAGTGAAAAGGAAGTGAGGATGGGGAGTTAGTGACTTTTACAGGTATTTACAAACTATGAAGGATTTACTCCTACGGAGAAGTAGGAAGTCTGCCTCTGGTGGATTACACAGCATATCACATTGGGGAAGTCTTAAAGATGACTCCATGCTGAGTTCTAACTAAACACAGACAGGCACAGTTGAGGCAGGATGCACCGACTAGGGATGAGCCTGGAAAGGCAGAACATCAAATTATGCAGAAATTTACTTCTCTATCCTAGATAGAGAAGATAGATTCTAATGAAATGAGTGACTGATTACATGGTGGGGTTTTGAAGAGAAGTCAAGAGGAGGGGTCACATTTTGGACTTGGGCAATAGAGTGAATAGTAATGTCACATGAATTACAAGATGGAGTTGGTGTGGGGAGAAGGTGAGACATTCAGCCTTGGTTGTGTTTGTGATACTTGACATTTACAGAACAGCAATAGACAGCTGGATCTAGAAGTCTGAAGATATAAGTTTGGAAATAATTACATCAGATGATAGGATTTATAGCAACGACTGAGACTGTGGAGAAAGAAAAAGAGACTCAGAAGAGAATCCAGAGGAACACCAAAGTTCTAAGGATGAGAGAGAAAGGATTGGTGAGAAACACTGAGAAGAAACAAGAAGTGTGAACTCTCCCCGAGGATAAGGGAATAGCACATTTCAAGAAGTACGTTATTAGGCTACGAATGTGGCTTAGTGGTAGAGTGCTTGCCTAGCATACATGAAGCCATGGGGTCCAATTCCTCAATACCACACAAACAAAAAAAGCCAGAAGTGGAGCTGTGGCTCAAGTGGTAGAGTGCTAGCTTTGAGCAAATGAGGCCCAGGGACAGTGCCCAGGCCTTGAGTTCAAGCTTCATGACCAACAGCAACAACAACAAAAAAAGTACATTATTAGATGAGGTGCCTAATAAGCATATCTATTCAGGAGACTGAGATGTGCAGGTCTTGGTTCAGTCTTTGAGACTCATCTCCAGTTAATCAAGTGGCAGAGTACCATTTTTGAATGAAAGAGCTAAAGGACTACACCCAGGCCCTGAACTCAAGCCTATTACCAACACACACAAAGTACATTATGTTCAATACAGGCAAATGTTGTTATAAAGTAACAAAGACAGAAGAGTATCCATAGATGTCCCTAGAAGCCATTTGACCAGTTCAGCAAGAAACTGGGCCAGTGGATACAGAAGTAGGACATAGTGCATTGGGAAAAAATAGAACCAATGCATAGAGGCAACTTTTTAAAAAAATACTTTGCCTTAAAGGTGGTAGATGTGAAAAGCATAACCCCTAGACTTTCTTTCTAAGGATAGGATTATTGGGTTCTTATGGAGCTCCCCATCCCCTTCTCTCTCTTTTGGCAGTACTGAGGATTAAACTCAGAGCCTCCTGCAAACACTCTACTGCTAGTCATAGCCTCTGTCCATGGGGGCTTATTTTAATCTTTAAGATCCCTATCTTCTATGACCTATTGTCACAACTCGATTGACCACATGGTCTGTCCTCTGGATGGCCATCATTTGTGTGTTGGACAGAGATCTGAAAAACAGCAGTGCTGGACTCAGCTTCAGCTCTAAAGTAAAGCAAATTGGGGTTTTATGTTCTCTACCTAGGCCTCCAAGGTCCATACAGGCTTCTTGGATCAGCCCACAGTCTGCCTCTGACCTCTCTGAGCAGTCTACCAATGACATGATCGTCACAGGTCAAATCTCACAGTTCCACACCATCGTTACTTCTTGCCTATCGTTATGGCTTGGGTTATGGGGGAGTCAGAGGGCAGAAGAATTTTGTCACCTTGGAGTCTGGAACAGGCAGCTGGCACCACAGCTGGCCCAGCAGCTATACAAGCAGGGAGCCTCTCTGAGAGAAGTCAAAGTAAGTATGTCAAGTGGAACATAGGACCATAATTGTGAGCAATGCTGTGGTTGGCCCTGGGGAATAAAAATAGGAAAGTCATAATGAATGGACACCAATGGGTCTATATGGACAAGACAAGACTGAAAAAGCAGAGATGAACTGAAGATACTACATCCCACACAGAGGCTAATTATGTCTATAGATGGATTTAGTACCAGAAGCCATTTATGATCCTGATTCCTCCCAGGGCACAATCTCATCCTCCATTGTAGGAAACCAAGTCTCTCGGTTCCTATACCTCATTATCATAGTCTTCTCTTTTGCCATCATGGCCCTCCATTCTTGAAGACAGGAGTTGTTCCTGAGTGCACACAAGCATCAATTATAACTGGTCTAGTATAACGAATGATTGTTGTCCTTAATGTACTATGTTATATGTCATCTCCTTTGCTGTCCCTTGGGTATCTCATATTGTTACAGTATCTCACTTTGTTATCTGATATATTGAATTTATTTGTATTTGGTTATTTGAAATTTGATAGGGAAGGGGGGAAAACCAAGATGGGTGGGGGGTGTGTGGGGGGAGGGAAATGGGTACCAAGACATGTGAAAGGGTATCAATGTATGTGAATTAATGCACCTTCTATCTGGCAAATATCATGTAACCCTTTTACTAATTACAATAAAAAAATTTTTTTCTATTTCCAATCAATTGTCTACCTGCTGGATATTGTTTAAAGAGGAGTGTTCATCTTATTTGATGGGACTGAAATGAAAAAAAAACTACATAATACCTCATTTGTGTATAATGCTTGTCTTTCAAGAAGACATATCAGTTTGAACTCCCTAATTCAGAGTAGCAACATTTTTATAATGTAAATACCAATAAGAGCTATTATCATTTTACATATTAGACAGGAAAGAAACCAGAGGAGAAGGGAATCAGATGACTGATTCAATGTAACTTCCATTTTAGAAGTGTCACAGCTAGCTTTTCATTTTTTTTATAGACACAATGAAACCCTGCTTTAGATAAATACATTTATTATACTTACTTTGACATACTTACCTTGCCCTTAAGTTTTAAAAAGAAAAAACGTATTGTTTAAAAGAAGTAATGGAAACAAAAACATTCAGATCACATTTCTCTTGAAAATCTAAACCATTAAGTTTTCACTGCCTAGCTTTGCTGTTCATCACTTGGTTCTTACCATCTAGGGCCATACATATTACAAGTGGACTCTGTATTGCTCCCTATCCATACGTGATATACCACCTTAATTGGATTTGGAAAGTACCATTATATATATACAAATTCAGGATTGTTGCCCAGTGCAGCCTAGACTTCAGTCTTCCTATGTAGCTGGGGTGACAAGTGCATGCCACCACACCTAGGTCTTGATTGAGAGGGTCTTATTAACTTTGCTTGGGCTAGCCTCAGTAGCTAGAATTATAGGTACAAGTAATGTACTCGTAATTTCAGATTTTTTTCTGAATCATTCCTTTATTCACACACTCAAACATGTATGCATCCATTCAAACAAATTCAGTGTTCAAAATGTGTAGTCCATTTTCCAGATGCAAAAGATAAAAGTAGGCATAAGACAAAATCACAGACTTCAAAAAACTCACAGCCCTTTGAGGGAGCCAGTTTGGTTGTGAAAACACACGTGAGCTATGCACACACAAAAAAATGGGAAGCACAGAAAGGGAATCTGGTTCTGTTGGATTGGGAGCAGAAGGAGGTACTCCCAGAGTGCCCAGGAGAGGATTACAGTATTCTAGGGACAGGGAACAGCGTGTGCCAAGAGCAAATGACACATTTGGAGAATTAGAGGAAACAGGGTACAGTCATTCTATGGTGTTTTCTGTTCCACAGCCCAGGCCCTGATTTCCCATCAATTATACTCTAAAGGGAAATATATTATCATAGTCATATAAAAACAAAAACAAACAAGCAAAAAATAAATTTTCTCTGTGGGATCTATACCATAGTGCTTTTGGAAACTTCTGCTACCTAAGGAATCTCATAAAGAGTATAGCTTAGAATAAAAACTTCAGTCTGGTTTACCCAAAGTTTATATTCTCCATATCTTATTGCGAGTATACTCTAAGAGTTAATAGTATCCAAGAAGGCTGTTTGTCAAATCTAAGTGGTCACTTAGCCTTTCTCTAGTATTTCACTGTGAAAGTTTTATATATGTTATTTTTAAATGCATTGTGTTGGATGGGTCAGCGTTTTACCTCTGATTATTCAGATATGGTGCTGGTGAGTCCCAAATGCATGTGAATAAGCCTTCCAGACTTACCAATAACCCATATGTTAACAAGGGGTGTTTGAAAATGGTTCCTGAAAATCCTACACCAAGTCCCTGCTGTGACAGAAACTAAAATAAATTATTTTGAACTCTTGAAGTAGCTTTAAAAATTCCCAAGTAGAGAAAAGGATGTGATTCACAATGCAATGCTTTTAAGTGACAGGGGAATTTGAGTGAAATCAATTCAATGAATCACTGTTTCATCTATCCAACCTTTACCAATTTCATAGCATTTCCTTCCTCATTTCTGTCCATCTCTTAAGACCAATCCAGTCTGTTACTCCACTAAAACACATGTGAGAAGGTTGAAATGGCTTCTGTGATGTCAGATCCAATGGCTAATTCTCAGTCCTAACCTCTGAGCTATTCAACCTCTTGGGACTGATGGTCACTGTCACCTTACTAGAAAATTGTACTTGTCTTCCACCATGTGTGCTGGCTTTCCTCCTACCTCACTGTGCCTTCTCAAGATGCTTGCTGGGTTCTTCCTTAACTCTCACTGTTGGGCCTGCCCCTCTACAGTTGCCCAAATAGTCTCTTGGATTTATTTTGTCTTATTTTACATTTTTATTAGCATATGCAGGTTGTACAAATGAGGTTCATTGTGATAGTTCCATATGGGTACACAATATTTGTTGATCAGATTCCCCCCTCTGTCACCCTTCCTAATTCCCTCCTCTGCCTGTGTGTGTGTGTGTGTGTGTGTGTGTGTGTGTGTGTGCGCGCGCACACGCGCACCAGTACTGGGGCTTAAACTCAGGGCCATGTATTTTTGCCTAGCTTTTTCTGCTCAAGACCAGGGCTCTGTCACTTGTGCCACACCTCCACTGCGGCTTTTTGTGGTTCATTGGAAATAAGTGCCTTGCAGTTTGGCTGCTTAGGCTTGCTTCATAACATCCATCCTCAGATCTCTCTCAGCCTCCTGAGTAGCTAGGATTATAGGCATGAGTCACTAGCTCCCAGCTTCCCCTCCTCCCTACTTAAAAACAATTTCAATAGGTGTAGCTATTTTATTTTCATACATGCATATAAAGTATTGGGCCATCTTACCCTTCCTTGTCCTCTCTGTTTACCCTCCTCTTTCTACTGGCACCTACTCCACATCAGAGCCTGTTAGGCATTATTGTCATCCATTTTTTTTAAGTGTATGTTAATTCTACAAAGGGGTTTCACAATAGTACTTCATATATGTGCATATTGAATTTAATCAGATTAATCTCCTCTCTCCTTCTTTCCATGTACCTCCATCCTGCTGCTATTTAAGTTTTCAGTGAGTTTCCTTATCTGACTCTATTATTCTATTATTTCTTTTTTTTTTTTTGTGGGTCATAGAACTTGAACTCCGCCTGGGCAATGTCCTTGAACTCTTCAGCTGAAGGTTACTGCCCTACCCCTGGGCCTGGGTGTTGTCCCTGAATTCTTTACTTCAAGGCTACTGCCCTACCGTTGAGCCATGCCCCACTTCCCATTTTCTAGAGGTTAATTGGAGATAAGAGTCCCAGGTCCTTTTGTGCCTGGGCTGGCTTTGAACCTTGATCTTCAGATATCAGCCTCCTGAGTAGCTAGGGTTACAGGTGTGAGCCACCACACCAGGCCTTGACTCTATCATTTCTAATAACATATTTTGGGGGCTAGAGACCCAGTTTAGTGTCATACTTGCCTAGTATGCTCAAGGCCATGCATGGATTTGATGCCCACTGCTGCATAATAAGCTAAAGTGGCTTTTTCTATAGAAAGTGCCAAAATTTTAGTGGTATAGGAGAGAAGGATATGAGTTGGCCAGAAGAGTGTTTCTTATGAAAGAGCAATAGGAATAGACACAAAATTGTTTAAAGAAAGATGCAGTGATTACTGAGAAGGTGGCTTGCAGCTATAGTTTATAGCTAAGAAATCTAGAGTTTACATTGAAGACAGCAATTACCAGAGGTTCTTAAAGAGAAGAGAGTTCGGATCATTCATATTTAAGAAATAAAAATAGACTGGGAAGCATGATTTAGGTTATAGAGAGCCAGCCTAGCAAGTGCAAGGTCCTGAGTACAATCCCCAGTACCACAAAAAGAAATAAAAGGTTAGAGTAAGGGGAGAATTGAGTCAGAAAAGCCCATTACAAGGCCATTTTAGTAGTCTTAATGTTGAGAATAAGGTCTGAATCATCATAATAGCAAAGGAATGAAAATAATAACACATGCAAGGGAGATTTAGAAGTAGCTGGGAGAGCCTGGTTACTGATCAGATAGGGGCATGGAGTAGAGGAGACAGATAGGTTGAAGTGTAGTGCCATTAGGCCAAAGGTAGTAGAGCAAGTGCATACGGGGAGATTACTACCATCCTAAGTTTGAGGTGCTTGCAGGCTGCCCAGTGTGAATGAAGGCCAAATCTATAGATAAGGGGAGGGATTTGGGTGAATGTACAGGTTTAGGTAAGTACTCTAAATGGGAGGAAGTTCCTGAGGCCAGGACTGTGAACAAAAAGATACAGACAACTTTTTAGAGGAGACCTGGGAGAAGGGACTGGAAAAGAACCATCAAAGGTGGCATGGGAGAGTTAGGTACCTGGTGAGTTCACAAGTAGATGGAGGAATGATCTTCTAGGAGAAAATATCAGCTCTCCCTGGGGTCAGGTGGTTACAGTAGGTTTAGTAATTAGAAGATGAAATGAGCACAACTTCTTGAGAGTAAGAAATCAAGCTGGAAAAAAAAAAAGAAATCAAGCTGGAATGATCCTTCTCTTGAGAGTGTAGCTGTGAAGGGAGTGGGTAATTGGAAGAAGATGGAGCTGGGTCAGAATGGATGGGTGTGGCCCTCTAGCCTAAAGACAACCACAAGACAACCTCTTGAGATTTTGTCCAGTAACTTATGCAAAATACTTCAACATATATTTGTGAGCACCTGTTATTGTAAAGTATCAGACTTAGCATTTCAAGTGCCCAAAAGATTTTCAAGGTACAGTCATATTTTAGCTTGTCATTGCCCCAAAGTTATATCCTTCCAGCTACTGTCCTCTGGAAAAAAAAATTCTTCCATGTAGTAGCCCTGCAGCTAACAGAAAGTGGTTTCAGCCATCTTCAGTTCTCTCACTTGTTCGAATTTCATGAAATAATTCAGTTTTGATGTATGTGTGTGTATTCATTTATCCATGTTTTGTTGCCAGCTGGCTGCTTCCCTCTGGATATCCATAACCTCGTCTGTCAAAGTCCCTTTGAAAGTGTAGTACTCAAAATTCGTCTCAGTTGTCCCCATCTGGTAATGAGCAGTAGGAACACTCCCAGATGCAGGACGCGGGCACTCTGGTCTCGCAGCTTGCTCAGCCAGTCAGTGGGTTCAGATAGTTGGACTGCTGACTCATGGTACTTTACAGTTAACTCCCAGCCTGAGAGCTTTGGCATTTGAAATGTTGACAAACTAGGTTTCTCATCTGAAATTTAAATCATTGGCCTTTAAGAGCAAATAATTTAAATTTAAGAGCCAATTTCAGGATTTTACATTTTTCCTACTAAATGCTGTATTTTCACATTTGGGTTTTTTAGTCAAGTAGCAAAAAGAGCAAGGGCTTAGGACCCAAGCAGATCGACATTTGAATTCTGGTTCTGTCAAGCTGTCTTGAAACTCTGAATGTATCATGTGTTCTCTGAATCTCAATTTGCTAATCAGTGAACAATATTGTCTACATTTCAAAGTGGTTCTAAGGCTTAAAGAAGGACAGGATAATCCCTAATGTAAGTGTTCAATAAACCTTGGTATTTTGGCTTGCTATTTTTTCTATTCACTCTGCTTTGCATCATTCTTAGAAGCACATTGACATGAGTAACCACAAAAAGAAATTTGAGTGTAATAGAAGACTAAGAGCAAAAGAAGATGTGTTAGTATAATAGTTAAGCCTATGGGCTCTGAACCCAGAATTTCTATGGTGAAATCTCAGTGCTTCTACTTAGTAGATACATATTCAGAAGTAAGTTCAAGTTCATAAAGCATTCTGACCTTTGGTTTACTCCAAGAAAAAAGAAGTAACAATACCTGCTTTTCCAGATGAGAGGACAGATTAACTGAGATGATAGATGGGAAGCTCTTTCTTCACAGAACCGTGCACATGAAAAGACCTCATTGAGTGGTGGTATTGTTATTACCAAGTTGAACCCTCCCATTAATCCACATGTTGGAGTTTACTCTCTTCATCTATTAGTGCCACTGTATAATATTGTCCCATGTTCCTTTGCATTGTCTACCAGGATCTCATGAAAATCTCTGCCCAGTATGACAAATACCACTTAATTTTCTGACCTAATAGCTATTTTGTAAAGGAAAGATAGAGGGAGAGAATGAGGAAGGAAAAGAGGGAAGGAAGGTAGAAGGGTGACTTGACAAATCTGACCTGCAGCTTCTGCCTCAAAGAAATGGTATTATTACCTCTACTAGGAGGTCTGGAGTGAGAATTGACTTGAAGGTATGTGGGGATGAAGGAAGCGAGTGGGTACTTAACTTCAACTCTGCTAGTTCTGTTGACACTAACCTTTCCTTAAGTCATTAAACTTATCAGCCAATAGGTTCTCGATTTCACTTCCCTACTTTTAAAATTGGCAAAAATTAACCTGGGTGATAATTCTATGTCTGGGAACCTGGATCCAGTACATAGCGCTAAAAAATAAAAGCAGAGACCATATGCCTTCGTACCTAGCAAATGATCAAGAACTTTATGGTATTTTGCACAGATAAAGATGCAAAAAAATTTAAAAAATGCATGCTATATCCAGAATGTAAACATGTGCAATCATTCTAGATAGCAGTTGAACATTTTGTTAACTACCTTAACGTACACAGATGGGAGTGGCAGCAGCATACATTAGTAATCCTAGCATTTGAGAGGCTCAGCCTGGGTTACTAGCCAGATAGTACAGAAAAACAATTGGCAAGATTGTCTAAATCCAAGCATTTCTTTCAGTGTGATTCCTTACCATACATCTAAGATCATATCTGAATTTTTTTTTGTATCCCTAGAAGTAGTTTATATGGATAAGAAGAAGCTTTCAGTCTCATTTAAATTTGAATATCTCATCTAAATTTAAATCTTATTTAAATTTATCCATTTATCATTCACCTTGGGCCTCTATTTCATTTTAAATTTTTTCTTTGCCTACAAGAGCTTACATGTCTACTGAGGAAGATTTCAAGTATGAAGAAGTCATGAAGAAGAAAATTCAATTCTATCAGGACATTATCACTAATAATATTTTACTATGTAATTATCCAGTTTTTCTGAGAAAATGCATTTAAAAATAAGTAACCAGTGTTTCTGATGTCACAGCATCTTCTAGAACCTGCTTTTTATTGTATATATGCATTTCATTGTAAGAATGTACTACAATTCACACAATGACTTTTTTTGGACAGTAAGATTATCTCCAAATAGTCTTAGAATGTTCCACTAAATACTCTCCTACATTAAGTTTCATGATTATCTCTGAATTTTTATATTATGCTCATGAAGTCTTTTATCATCCTAAGGTCAAAAATGCCTGTACCACTTGATTCTTTCCCACACACTTCACGTCTCTTGAATGGGTCATTTTCCATGTTTTCCTCTTCTTTTTTTTTCCTTTCCTTTCCAGTGGTACCAGGATTTGAACTCAGGACTTCAGCGTCTTAAGCAGGCACTCTACCGCTTGAGTGATGACCCTAACCCTAATATTTTGCTCTTTAATCCATCTGAAATGTAATTCATTCCTTCTTAGTCATGTTTGTTTTGTCTTTTTGAATCAGAGAGTATGATTTTTTGCTCCGTTAAGTGAAAAGTTCAAGACCTCCATGCCAAGTTCAGTCAGATGGTTCACTCTGCGCACAAGATCTGAGAGTTCCCTTACCTAGGCCCTGGTGACAGCTTCATTTTTTTCAATCTCTCCCCTCCAGGTCACAAGACCTCTGTTTCCTATTTATTTTCACTTTCAGAATGAAAGCATCTTTGGCTTAGCTTGGCTGGCAAAACTCCTGCCATTCTCTTTGATGGAAATGACTTTTAAGACACATGCTTATACCTGAGTCTGTCACTGAGGTCAAAGGATACTATTGGGCCTATATTATACTATTTGGCTAGCCTGGGCTACATCTTCCACCTTTGGAAATAAACATGAATCAATTCTCCTAGAACTCTACAACCACCCCACGGGAAGGAACAGCAGGGAAAGGATAGCATGTGAGGGGACAATTAAGGTTCTATCTCTAAAGTATCGAAGTCATTTTTTTAAATATGAAATAGTAGCCAGGTCCCAGTGGCTTGTGCCTGTAAATCCTAACTACTGAGGAGGCTGAATCTGAGGATATGGTTCAGAGCCAGGCCAGGCATGAAAGTGCAGTGAGATTCTTATCTTCAGTTAGCCACCAGAAAACTGGAAGTTGAGCTCAAGGCTAAAGAGCTCAGGGACAGTGCACAGGTCCAGAATTCAAGCCCAGCAACTGATAAAACAATAATAATATGAAATAGTGAATGTTCTGCTATTCAAAAATTTATCTCACCACTATTAATGCTAATGACTAGAGATATGGTCAGAACAGACACAGTTCTTTCTCGTCTGCATTATGAACATTTGGATACATCATTTTCAAAAGTCCAACCATATGCAACTAGAAACAATTCAGCACTGTGTAGAGAACCATAGGAAACTGGTTCTGCCCTGAATTTCTCCATTTCTCCTGGTGATGTCTCTGGCTCCTTGCTACTGTCTTGTCTAATTATTAGAACCCTCTGTCGTGTGTGTGTGTGTGTGTGTGTGTGTGTGTGTGTGTGTGTGTGTGTATGTGTATGTGTATTAAAGTTTTAACTACTTTGTGATGTCTTTTTCTGTTTTGTGTTCCGATAACTGTATGCTTTATTTGACTCCTTTCTCAAAGAAGCTTCCCAGAAGGGTGAATTGAAACTAAATGAGCTGGACCTTGGAGAGACATCAGTTGACTCTGAAGAGTCATGGCACAGTGACACATAATGTTACTATGTGCCAGGCACATTTCAAAATGTTCTCCCTGGATAAGCCATTATCCATCTGCCCTGTCCTAGACACAGCAGTTCTTTATTCCTTTTTGCATCATGTCTGGTCCTTTCTAATCATATTCTCTGCCTTCTATCTAATCCTAACTTATGACATATATGTATGATTACTTGATTTTGGTGGTCTTTTTTAATTTTTAAATTTTTATTGTTGAGATAATGTATAGAGGGGTTGCAGTTCCATTTGTCAGGTAGTAGGTGCATTACTTCTTGCACACTAATACCCCTTCTCATGTTTCCCTCCCAATTAATGGTCACTTTCTTCACAGGTCTCTTTCTCCAAAAGCTTTTGCTGTCACTGGACTCAGTCCTGTCTTCAGCATTTGCTGCTGTTGTACTCTTCAGCCTTGTCCATGGGACACTGCACATCCCAATATTGCCTCCCACCTGATCACTGACTGACTCTTTCCTATCTTTTAGTGACCGCTGGCAGCACTGCCACGCTGAGACAGAAAGTGAACCTCTCACCTGCTGTGAGCAATGAATAGCAGTAGAGCTAGATGACTGAAGCCCTAAATTCTTTATTCTAAAACCAATTTATTGTACATACAATCCCATTTTATGACATTTTTGATTCTCAAAAACAAAATAAAAGCAAAACACTTGTCCTCCTCCTCCTTCTTTTAATGTTTTCTTGTTCTTTACTAAAGTCACAGATTTTTATAAAAATATACTTCTCAAATCATTTTACTCTTCTGGTCTCTGGCCATACAGAGGCTTATGGCCATATGATCTCTTAATTTGCTCTTCCAGATGGGGTGAATACAGAACTGCCTTCAATTTCAAGGGTGTCACTGTCACTTCCCTTAAGTTGTCACTTTTACTTCATTCTTCTGGTTAGACTTAAACATGGAATAGAACCTTTTCGATGCTCACTTTTCAGCAGAATGATATTGTTAGTTTACGTTAGAAAGTCCTACATTATCCCTTCATTGTGCCCTTTGCCAATCATTTTGTCATAGTATTTGTTTTGTCCTGACAGCACATGGCTGGAAGAGAGGAGGCATGAACCAGATCTGGGGTAGGGGTTCTCTCCAGAGCATGGGCTGTGAATACAGAAGCCAGCTTGGAATATAGAAGCAGCAGCAGGTGTTGCACAGCCTGGCACCTCACAGCAAGGTGAACTTCAGGAAGCTACTAGCACTGAGCTGTCTGGACTTGCTGCAGGAGTAGATTTACTCCTGAGTGTTAGACACCTGTGTGCTACATTAAGGAGATCTCCCCATGGATGTGGGCAGTGGAATAGTCCTCTGTTGGGGAGACCTGAGCTAAACAAGAAAGCAGAGTCATGGTAAAGTGGGTTAGGGCTCTAGGCAGGTACTACATCTAGAGAGAGACTGGGATACAAAATACAGTGGCAAGAGACAGAAGGCATGTTGAGGGTGGAAAACCAGCATTGGGGGAAGTGCAGAGAGCAAGGGATGTACAAGTGTCTGAGGCCCACAGCCCACCTGGTTTAAAGAATGCAAGGTGTGAAGCAGACTTCACATTTTGATACATATTGATGTGCTTTTCTCCCAGTTAGAAGTACCATTTAAGTACTGGGGAGGCTGGGGAGCCAGATCTTCAGGTTGGGTTAGATAACCTAGCAGCTGCTTCTAGGGAAGACATGGCTGGGGCTTATTGAATGATCTGTATCTGGGCCACTTTGGTTTCTGTTTTCACGAATGCCTGGTAGATTATGTGATTCTTATGAACAGTTACATACCTTCCTAGTGCTATAATTCAATAATAGCTACAGTTTCCTGATGGCTTAGCATGTCCTAGAGACCACTCTAGCTGATTTACATGCTCTGCCTCACTTAATCCCACAACCTCCTTCAGAGGTATTATCTCCACCTTAAAAAGAGAGAGGAAATTGAAACTTAACACGGTTTATATAATCAGCCCAAGGTCATACAGCTGGGATGCAAAAAGAGCTCAAATTTAAAATTAGTTTTGTCTGAATACCTATCTGTTGCTTAAAAGACAACAGGGAGTCTGAGTAGTAGTTCATGCCTATAATCCGAACAGAGATCTGGAGAATTTAGATTTGAAGCCAGCAGAGCAAAACATTAGCAAGACCTCATTTCAAGACAAGATATGTGCATGTCATCCCACTGTATAGGATGCCTTAGATAAGAGGAATGAAGTACAAAGCCCATCGGGACAGAAAGAAAGACCCAATTTAAGGAAAAAATGATTTAAAACATAAGGAAGTGGAAGAACCACCCATGCTCCTATATTGGAAGGATTAGCATTATTACAATGGTAATACATGGGGCTGGGTGTTTGGCCTAGTTATAGAGTGCTTACCTAGCATGCACAAAGACCTGGGTTCAATTCCTCAGTACTGCATACATAGTAAAAGCTGGAAGTGGTGCTGTGGTTCAAGTGGTAGAGCTCTAGCCTTGAGAAAGCCCAAGGACAGTGCTTAGGCTCTGAGTTCCAGCCTCAGGACTGGCCAGAAAAAAAAAAGGCAGTACTCCACAAAGTTATCCACAAATTCAATGCCATACTCATCAATATCCCAACAACATTCTTTAATGAAATAGAAGAAGCAATCAAAAATTCACATGGAATAATAGAAGGCTCCAAATCACAAAAACAATCCTTATCGGGAAAAACAGTACTGGAAGAATATCGATTCCAAACTTAAAATTCTATTATAAAGCTGCTGTTATTTAAAAAGAAACAATAACAAAACAACAACAAAAACCCTTGGTACTGGCACAAGAACAGGCCTGAGGACCAATGGAATAGAACTGAAGACTCAGACCTGCAGATCGATGGCCACCTAATCTTTGATTAAGGGAGCCAAAAACACAAAACAAAACAAAAAAACAGGATGGAAGAAAGACAGCCTCTTTAAAAAATGGTGCTGGCAGAATTGGGCATACACATGTAGAAAACAGAAGTTAGAGCCTAATATAACATCTGGCACCAGAATCTACCCCAAATGGATGAATGACCTTGAGGTAACAGCCGATATCCTGGAAATATTACAGAAAGGGTTAAAGGATACACTAGGGCTTCTTGGTACAGGTCAAAACTTCCTAAATAAAGATCCAAAAACACAACAAATCAAAGAAAGGCTGGGTAAATGTGATTACATTAAATGGCAGAGCTTCTGCAGGGCAAAGGACATAGCTAGCAAGATAAATAGAAAGCTCACAGATTGTGAGAAGATCTTCACTAGCCATACAGCAGACAAGAACCTCATACCAAAAATATACCTAGAGCTCAAAAAAATCAAACCCCCTAATGACAAATTCTCAAAGAAACAACCACCCCCATTAATAAGTGGGATAAAAAATTCAAAAGTGGGGCTGGGAGTTTGGCCTAGTGGTAGAGTACTTGCCTAGCATGCATGAAGACCTGGATTTGATTCCTCAGTACTACATACATATAAAAAAGCTGGCAATGTTGCTGTTGTTCAAGTGGTAGAGCTCTAGCCTTAAGAAAGCCCAAGAACCTGAGTTCAAGGCCCAGGACTGGCAAAAAAAAAAATTCAAAAGAGACTTCTCTAAAGAAATAAGAATAGCTAATAGGCACATGAATAAATGCTCAACATTCTTGGTCATAAAAGAAATGCAAATGGGGTGAGCTTTGACCTCACCCCATTTAGAAAGATCATTATGAAGAAAACAAGTAAATGCCAGCAGGGATGTGGCTAAAAGGGAATGCTTCTACACTGTCGGTGGGAAGATAAACTGGTTCAATCACTCTGGAAAGCAGTATGGAGGTTCCTCAAAAGACTAAACATAGAGCTCCCCTATAATCCAGCAATCCCACTCCTGGACATTTACCCAAATGATCACAAACAAGGCCACACAAAAGCTACCAGCACACCATGATCATTGTAGCATTATTTGCGATGGCTAAGATATAGAATCAACCCAGATTCTCCTCAGTAGATGAGTGGATCAAGAAAACGTGTTATATATACACGAAGGAATTCTGTATTTCCATCAGAAAGAATGATATTGTCCTATTCATAAGAAAATGGAAAGACTTGGAGTAAATCATATAAAGTGAAGTAAGCCAGACCCAAAAAATCATAGGCTCTATGGTTTCTCCCACTTGTAAATAATTAGTGTGTGTCTAGGATAGTCACAGCAAAGCATCACAATAGCTCAATATCTAAATATCTATGTACATATGATCATATAAAATGATGCTAATCAAAATGAACTCTAAGACATGGAAACAAGGTTGTTGTTGTTGTTGTTTAATATACTATGTGAAGTTACTTCTTTTTGTCTTTTTCTCTCCCTTTGCTTTATCACCTCTTATCACTTTTTGATTTTGGTACCGTGTATCTTGTATATATGTTTATCAGAATTGGGGAAGGGGAATAAAACAGTGAGACAAAGAACAAAGGGTCCACAATGAAACAGCAATACTCACAAGACACTATGTTGGAAAGAAACTTTACAACTTTGGGGGGAAGGGAGGAGGAAGTGGGAAAAAATGAGGGAGAAGGTAACAATATTTAATAAGAAATGTACTCATTACTTATGTAACTGTAACCCCTCTGTACATGTAGTTTACTGTGTAAGAAATAGAACATCAAGTAGGAAGTTACAGAATGAATTAACACAGTTAAAAATGGAATTGGTAGGGCCCAGTGCCTGTTATCCTAGCTGCTCTGAAGGCTGAGATCTGAGGACCATGGATCAAAGCCAAAGCCAGACCAGGCAGAAAATTTTGTGAGATTCTTATCTTCAATTAACCACCAAAAAGCCAAAAGTGGGACTCTGGCTTAAGTGACAGAGCACTAGCCTTGAGCAAGAAAGCCCCTGAGTTCAAGTCCCAGGACTAGTGCATGTACACATGTGTGCATGCACACACACACACACATGGGATGGCACTACTATTTTCTCCCTTGCTTCATGTGTTTACAAAGTCAGCTGGCAAGAATTCTTGTTTGCCCTATGAAAATAACCAAGTTGCTAACTGGTGGGGATATATCCTGAGAAATATATTCTAATGTGGGTTTGTCATTTTGAGAACATCATTGACTGAACCTCACAAACCTACATGCAATAGCAGCAGAAACAGAAGAACCTAAAATATTTATTTGACTTTATTGGGAATGTTTAAACTATAATGGTCATATTTTTAAGATTGTTAAAACTAAATTTTTGTTTTACTCCTAAAATTTTTAATTCAAGAGTACTTTTTCTTTTTTTTTAAGTGACACATTATCACAAAAAATGCAGTCAAGTTTCCTACTTTGAGGAAATCACAGAAATCAGCATATCTGTAATATAGTAGATGACTGTTAGCCCAGGAAAACCACTTTTGTGATCCTAGTATCTTCTTTGCCAGGTAAGTATGGGAATATTTATTGTTTGTTTGCTTGATTAGTTTTGGGGAAAAAGTCTTACTTTGTAGCCCAAGGACACTCTTGTTTTGTAGATTTTCACATCCTCAGACTGAAGTCACCCCTTCTCTGGCAATGGTCTGTTCTGATGGCAATATTTTTCAATAGAAACAGTAGCAGACTGAGAAGTATATAGTGTTTCTTAACAGGTTATAAGTCTTTTCTCTGTCCAGAGTTACCTTTTCCTCAGATGGGGATCTGGGGCTGGGCATTCCAGAAGTGGCTGCAATGTCTTACAGAACTGTGATGGCAACATACATGCCCATTAACTGCATCAGGATGCAGTGATGGATGGAGAAACACATTGCTCTTTTTCTCATCTAAGAAAAGATAAAAATGACCCCAATTGACCAGGCACAGACATTACTTATCAAAATGGTTTGGAACGCACATTATATCACTCAGTTCATGTTAACTCAAGAGCAAAACAAAAGTCCAGCAAATTATGCTTCCTACAGTCAAGTTAGGCTTCAAAAACTCAAGTAAATATCCATCCATCCATTTACTTACTTGATTTATTTTTACACAAGGTCTCACTATTAGCTCAGGCTGGTCTTGAACTCAGAATCTTTCTAGCTCTGCTTGTCAAATGCTAGGATTATAGTTGTATACCATACCTGGCTCTATTTATTTTTTTGAGATCTGAACTGATTTTTATGTCTTTCTAAAACCTGTGTGCTCCTTTCTCTAATTTAACAAAAATGTACTAAGCATGGCAAGCTCCAGAGATGCAAAATAATTAAAAGGATCCAATTAGCCTAGTGCCGGTGGCTCACACCTGTAATCTTAGCTACTCAGGAGGCTGAGATCTGAGGATTGCAGTTCAAAGCAGCCCTAGCACAAAAAGGTCATGAGACTTTTATCTCCAATTAACTTCCAGAAAACTGGAAGTGGTGCTGTGGCTCAGGTGGTAGAGTGCTGGCTGAAAAGCTCAGGGTCAGTGCCGAGGTCCAAAGTTCAAGTCCTAGGACTATACCCCCCGGCAAAAAAAAAGAAAGAAAAAAAAGAAAAAGAATGTAATTCTAAGGGTGCTTAGGAAGTATAAGTGGCACAAGTTATAATGATCTTTTTTTTTTTTTTTTGCCAGTCCTGCGGCTTGAACTCGGGGCCTGAGCACTGTCCTTGGGCTTTCTCAAGGCTAGAGTTCCAATATATGTGGTACCAAGGAATCGAATCCTGGTCTTTGTTCATGCTCGGCAAGCACTCTAACACTAGGCCAAACTCCTTGTCCTATAATCTTGACTTTTTGTCAGTGCTTAACAAGTTGGTCTTTCTTTTTCTTTTTCTTTTTTTTTTTGTCACAGTCTTGTGGCTTGAACTCAGGGCCTGAGCACTGTCCGTAGGCTTTCTCAAGGGTAGAACTCTACCATTTGAGCCACAGAACCACATTGGGTTTTTTTCTATATATATATATGGTATGGAGGAATCAAACCTGGGTCTTCGTGCCTGCTAGGCAAGCACTCTACCACTAGGCCAAATTTCGGCCTCAGACTGGCTGGCTGTCTTGTTTTATTTATTTATTTACTTACTTACTTTCTTACTTACTTACTGTCAGTCATAGGGATTGAACTCTGGGCCTGGGCGCTGTCTCTGAGCTCTTCAGCTCAATGCTATGGCTATACCACTTGAGCCACAATGCCACTTTCAAGTTGGTCCTTCTTGCATTCCTCTCTTAGTATCTGTGGCCCCATACTCTCCTAGTTTTATTTATTAATTTTTGATTAATGATTCTGTCTCCATTGCCAATGATACTTTCCATTCAGGCTTAGTACTGGTCCTACTTTTCTTGTGAATCCTACCTACCCTCTGCCTCTAAAGTAGCTGATATTATACAACTGTGCCACTACACCCAGCTCATTAAGCTTTTTATGATAGCTGTTGAATTCTGATTGTTCTTTCCCTGGGCATACTACCACCATCACCAGGCAACCATCTAACACACCACTGAAATACTCTTTCTATTGATGTCTGCACAAATATTCTTCCCCTGTTCTGTTTAGTCTTCCCACAGATGGTTTTCAGATTAAAAGGATAATTCATCAAAGAAGAAATGCAGTGCCATGTAGCAAAACAGACCTGTTGTTCTTTGTCTTAATTTTTTAAAGTTGGGTATTATAAAGAACTTTTCCCTTCAGTACACCTAGAAGTGCCTCACAAATTTTACCAGCTACCTACCGTTCATATGTAGAGATCTACTGTAATTTGTTTAACCACTTCTCCATTGAAGGTTGTTTTCAGTCTTTAATGACTTTAATGTTCAGTGAGGGTCCTAAAAGAGTCATCCTTCCATATATGTGAGAGTCTATCTTTGGTAAATATGTAAAAGTCGAATTCCTAGGTCAAAGGCTTTGTGATAAGTACTGTCAGTTTGCCCTTCACAAAGGTTGTACCAACTTTCCCTCCCACTTTCTGTGTAAGAACATGCCTACTTCCCCATCTGCCCAGCCAAGTAAGCTATTAAACTTGAGGATTTTTGACAGCTTGATATGTAAATAATATTTCTCATTAGATTGTAATGTGCATGTTTCTTGTGAAGAGAAAAGGTGAGTACCGTGATTTATGTTTTATGATGGGTTATCTATGTCAACTAGCTGTGCTTTGGAGAATAGGGACAAGTATGAAAGCAGAAAAGTCATTTAAGCCATTATTGGAATACAGAAGAGAAAGCGTAGTATCATGGATTAGAATGATAGCAATGGAGACAAGACAGGTTTTGGAAATGTTTTGGAGGTAGACTTCACCAGAATTCTTCATGGACTGGACACAGAGAGTAAGTAAAAGAATGTCTACATTCTCTTTGGCTTAAGCCATTGATAGGGAATAAGGCTACTTAATTTGAAAAACAGTAAAAGAATCCAAAATTTAAAAGTTATTCTTCTTCTACATACCTTTTTTATTGTTGGGATAATATATAGAGGGGTTATAGTTACATTTGCCAGATAGTAAGTGCATTACTTCTCACATAGGGATATCCCTTCTCATTCTCTATATAGTTTTTAAACTCACAGGCTATGAACTTAAGTAGTTTCCTATCAATACATTTATTTCCTTCCCAACTTACCTCCACTCCTTTTTCTCTTTCTCTTTTTGCTAGTCCTAGGGTCTTGAACTGAGGCATTGGCGCTATCTCTGAGCTTTTTTGCCTAAATCTAGCTCTGTTCTACCACTTGAGCCATAACTCTACTTCCTGATTAAGTGGAAGTAAGTGTTTCCTTTTCTACCTCGTTTCAAATTACAATCCTCAGATCTCAGCCTCTCAAGTAGCTATGATTACAGTGTGTGCCATCAGAGCTGGCTGTTCTTATCTCAAAGAACTTCTGACTACTTCCTCTGTTCTCATCTCCTCAAATCACTGCCATCTAATTTCTGTCTTCCCTTTACTAATATCTTTCTTTTTAAACTAATGGCCTCCTTGGACTTTAAATTCTTTTTTCTTGACTTTCAGCTTTTAGCTAGAGATTAATATTGTTGATACTAAATCCGTTGGCTTTTCTGGTCCTCTTGCCTGGATATTCTTCCCCTATATCTTTCTTTCCTCACATTTTAAAATCTTGGTATTTCCATAGGATTCTATAGTGGGTTTTCCTTTTTTTTCTTCCTGCATATCTTCTCATTGATTCATCTACATCCATGAACTGTCATTTATTCAGATGACTCCAGCATGGATCTCTTTCCTGAGTTTCAGATCTATTTAATTATGTAGTACAGAGCTTCACTTTGACATCTCAGGGACACTTGAAACTCTCAACATGTTTACATGTAAACTAATTATCTTCTTTCCATACCCTGCTTCTCTTCCTGATTTTCCCATCATGATGAATGACATACCCATTCTCCCATTTACTTGAGCCATGCATTTCTTTCCATTTTTTCAATCTGTCAAATACAATTAATAATCAAATCCAGTTGTTTTATGTATTTATTGAATTCTTCCCCTCCTGCCATTACTAGTCTTACTGTCCTTGAAGTCTATCTACCTTTATAATGCTCAGTCTCCTAACTTAACAGTGTTACTAATAAATTCTCTGAACTGGAGTGATCTTTCTAAAACAGATATGCGATCACTTAAAAATCACTGGGTGTGATGGTGGTTCATGCTTTTAATCCTATTTAGGAGGCTGAGATTTGAGGATCATAGTTCAAAGCCAGTCTGGGTAGAAAGGCATGAAATTCATCTCCAGTTAACTACCAGAAAACTGGAAGTGGAGCTGTGGTTGAAAGTTGTAGAGCCCTAGGCTTGAGCAAAACAACTCTCAAACATCACTCAGGCCCCGAGTTCAAGCCCCATGACTGACAAAAAAATAAAATCAAATAAAATCAGTGGCTTTCCAATTGGACTTTGGATAAGTTCAAACTGTTTAGACAACACCTTTTACAATATAAGACCATGTTAATCTTTCTGGATATAGCTAGCTTTCAAGACTTCTGCTATGCATAAATAAGAAGTATTTATGGAGAACCTTCTACCTGCTGGTCACTGTCTTTTATGCTGAGTCTTATGATATACCATTTAACTTCAAGGTTTTTACTACAATATTATCTTTGCCTAGAATGCCTTCTATTTAACCTTCCCACTTATGTGGCTGGCTTCTACTCATTCTTGCCTACTTGTTTCAAGCCCTTATTCTATGATTAGATATCACCTATGAGCTCACATGCAAATGGCACCTCACAGTTACATGATCAACTCTGCACTTACTGGTTCTTTAATATAAGATCCTGTGGTGCAGAGACTATTGTTTTCTACGACCATAATCTAGTACAGTGCAAAATCAAAATGCAAATTGAAGTTGTGCAATGAATTCAATCTAATCACAGGATTTTGTGTAAATGCAAGACAATTTAAATCCTTAGGCCAGTACTACTGTCTTTATTCTTAGTGCTGAGGATTGAACCCAGGGCTTGCCTGGCACTGAAGTATATTCCTAGCCCTTTTTTTTCTCATCAAAACCTACCTATTGAAGCAGTCTTCACCTTTATGCTATTGCCTTTGTGATATCCTTGTTACAAAGAAGGAACTGGGAATGGAGAGCAAAGTTGCCCAACAGGATATTGGGGCACTGGTTACAGACTTTCAGTATACCAAGTAGTGAGGTTATCTATTATAGCATGGCCTTGTAATCTCACTTTGTGCTACCAGTGCTCCAGTGCTAACTCATGATTATTGGTCCTTCCTGGGCCTAGATTCCTTTCATTTCTATGTTTTATTTAGTCAAAACAGCTTTAGGATGTAGTGTGTGTGTGTACACATACATGTGAGCACTTCATTTTACAGATACCATACTTAAATCTTTTCTCTACTTGAGCTTGTACAATTCCAATGCTGAAGAATGACAATTCTAGAGGAAAAGAAATAAAGATGATGGGTTTTTCTAGGCTTTACATTTCAAGAATAGTTTTCTGAAATGGCTACTAAAGTTGACTAGCAGTCTTCCTTACTCCTGCAATATGACATTTTTCCATGGGAATTAGCATTTAATTGGGGTAATTTGCTTTCTGTGGAAAGCAAAGATTTCTTTGAAGAGAACCAATGTGATAATATTTTACCAGCTCATGCTCTGAGACCTGTTTCTGAGAAACAGGAAGTGAACCTGACTGGTCTAGTCATAAGTGTCCCTGTTTGTGACGCAAATACAGAAATCAAATTTGGAAAACAAGATATGTGGGTGTGAGGCAATCGATAATAGTCCAGGATGCTACAACAGAAGCAAGAAAGCCTTCAACTAAATGCCATTCATTTTAATAACACTCTGAGCAGTTTGATTTCCTCAGGACCCACTGGTGATTAGAGCTGGATGAGTTTGAGTTCCTTAGCAACCATATGTGCTTTTGAGACAGTCATTAGCCTTTCAGTTAATCCCTTCAACCCTTTACTTTTAAATGTATGACTGACATTTAAAAAGAAAAGCATGTTTCAGAAGTGCTTTCTGAAATGTCTAAGAGAGAAATGACAAGGAATTAATAATAAAAATAATAATGATAATAACTGTCCTGAGAATTATGCACAGGTGAAAGAAGTAATGTCCTAGATGCCCAGCCTGTGCCTGCATTTCAGGGCATTCTAGGTTTCTGAATGCCCTGTGGGCAAAGGGCAAGGGAGGTGAAATGGTTCTGAGTTTCAGCAGTCTCCTCATGCAGCTAGGAGCAGTGGTACAGAATCTGTCAGAAGCATATCTCTAAAGATGGGGTGTGCAGTTTGGGTGGTGGACAGGCTGACTGGGCTTGGGTATAAGGGAATGTGACACGTTTTCTTCCTCCTTTAGTCCAGTGAGGCTCCATCCCAGGTTGAAGGGTAGGAGGGTAGTGAGGGTGAAGCTCTTTTGTTTATTGATTGTTTAATTGCACCAGAGGCTGTTTGTCCAGGGCCCTTAGCCAAGAGCATTATTTTCATAGGTAAAGTGAGGTTGGGCAGGTTTCCCATCCCCTTCTCTAGTTTTGAATAGGGCAACCCAGAAAGTTCAGCAAAACTGGAGAATATGGGATCTGTGGTATTCTGCAAGTCAGGGGCACGGTAAAAGCACCTGGACTGCTGGTAGGATGGTTCTCCAGTCCTAAACACTGTTTACAGCTCCGTCCAGAGGAGGGATACAGGACTCCACTCTGTGCAGCCCGGGTCAACTACAGGCGTTAAGGGCACAGTTGTTATTGCTGCACCTGGTTGGGTCCCTCACTGCGGCCTGGGTCCCCTTCGGTGGAACTCTGGGTTCCTTCAGTTGGGCCAGTGTGGCTCCCGGTGCTCCCGCCTCCCCCACCTAGCCCCCCCCTTCCCTTCCCAAGGCGACCACCTGTGCCGCCCCACTTACCCTCTGCCCCGCAGAGAGGGCCCCGGGGGAGCAGAGCCCTCCCTGCTCCCGGGTGGCTCAGGGGGAGCTCGACGCTTGCCTCAGCCCTTCTCTACGGGAGGATCAGGTTCCTCCCCTCCTCCCCCTGGAGCTCCGGCCGCTGCCACTACCGCCGCCGCCGCCGCCGCCGCCGCCGCCGCCGCCACCACCACCACCACCAGCGCCGCCGCCGCCTGCTTGCATGACACAGCAGAACCGCAGCTGCTGCAGCAAGTCCAAACCATCCACCCAGGAAGCCGCCCAGCCCGAGATCGGGAGGGGCGCAGGGGGTGAGCCAGGGGTCCCAGCCGGGCCGGGCCCCCCGGGGACCACACACTCCTTCTCAGCCCTGGGGCAAGGAAACAAAATGAAGCTCCAGCTGACTAGGCCAGGCCGTGGAGGAATGCTGGGTTTGACCGCAGAAGGGAGGGGACCAGACAGGAGGGTGGGAAGCAGACCCCAGTGAGGCGCAGGCTGTTTCAGGTAAAGAAGGTAAAGGCCCCGAAGTCGAGGGCTAGACCTGGAGAACTTTAAAGGAGTTCCAAGAGAGGTAAGGAGAAAAGAGACCTTGAGAAGAGACCAAGGAAGAGGGATTGGGGCTCTGCTGCAAGAGAAAGATTAGGATCGAGTATTTGGGAAAGCCAAACTCAGACCCAGGCTGAAAGGGGAGACAAGAACTGAAAAGAGGAAAGGGGTAGAAGAATTAGGCATGGGATTGGAAATGAAAAATTGGGGGATTTATAGAATTAGAAGATTTGTAGTAATTATCATGGTTGATGGGGGTGGAAAAGAGATAGTCAAAGCAAGACCCTAAGAAAGGATAATGTCCCATCCTACTCTGGGGTTCTTTGGAAATTTCTCCATAATTCCCCCTAGCCAGTCTCCTAAATAAATGGGAAGGCAAGAACTAAAACTAAGTAACAGCAATCTACCATTGATTCATAGGATAAAATCTCCATGCCCTATAAAAACGTAGCAGAGCATTAGAATTTAAAGTAGAAACCCCTACAGGGGTTATGAAACAATAATACTGGAAATACTCCATACTGTTGCAGCTTCAGCACATCACAGGACTTCTAAGTCTTTCAAAGCTGTTTGTTGCATATTCTAGTTAACTACTAGAAATGAGGACAAAATTAGTGGCTCAAAATAGTAAAATAAGTACCTGCTCCTCTACACATGTATACACATTTTTATGAATTTCTTGTGCCTAGCAGGTACAGTTTGATTTACAGGATAAGAATGCTTTTCTAATGACTGTTTCCTACCAACTACAGCACACTTGACAGCAGACAGTCTTCTTGTCACCATTTGAAAGAGTGTGCGGTCAAAGAAATGCAAAAGCTGCCACCTTGGTATTGTTTCTCCCTTGCAGGTCCTAGCTTCATACCTCACTTCCTGACACAAACAACTTTTTACTGTTGTCAGCAACAAAGCCCTAATATAGCTTCAGAAGAGAAAAAAAAAACAACGGCATTACATTTGCCTCTTGTGAGCATCCTCAACAGTTACCAGAGGAGTGCAATTCCAGCAAGCTTTGACACTGGTGAGAATAATTACCAAATGCTTCATTGTTTTTGTTGTTGTTGGGGCATTTCTGTGGCCTGTGACTGACGCGCAGAGGGACAGATCCAGGTTTTTCTTTCTTTCTTTCTTTCTTTCTGACTTTGTAAAATTTAATCTGGTCTGATAGAAGACTCATTGCTCTTGGGGGAAATAAAGTAGGAGCCATGAAATGTCATTTTAACAGAGCGTGGGTTTGGTGACTGTAGGAAAGGATTTAAGGACGCTCGCTCCTTCTGTTCAGCTCGCTGTGGAACGAGCCCGGGCTCCACGCACTCACCGACGCCACAGCTCCCGGATGCTGTGGCTCCCTTATCAGGGCTTCTGCAGCGCCAGAGGCCCCTCGGGGATGCTGCGAGGGGCTCCTGGTGGGTGGCGGCACCGCGGCGGCGGCGGCGGCGGCGGCGGCCTCCGCCAGTCCTGCCGCTGTTGTTGCTGCTGCAGTCACGTGGGAGCCCCTTTAAGTTTCCATAGAGAGGCCTCCCGGTGTCACATGATGGACATGATATAATGAAACTACATTGTGGAGAGGAGAGCATTAGGAGAGCCCACGGCTACGAAAACAAGTGAGTGAGCCGAGGTGGAGGAAGAGAAACTACGCCACCTCCCCTGCAGCGGAGTGCACGCAGCAGCCTGCGTGACAAGTGGGCGGCGGGGGGCAGGGAACGGGGTCCTCGGCCCCGGCCCGGGGACCCGCTGCCCACGCCACAGACAACTTTTCGCCGGCAGCCTCGGCCACCCCAGCACCTGTCCCCGAAGCCTCGCCACCCTGGAAGGGACATTCTGGAAGAATCTACGTGCGCATCCTTCTCCCCGCTGGCCGGGCTGGGCTGGGCAGGAACCAGAAGAGGGATCGCCGCAGCCCGGGCTCCGCCAAGGCCGGAGGTAAGTTCCGTGGGGGTGGCAGAGCCGGTCCAGCGGGGCGGGACGGGACCTCGGGTCCCCGGCCAGCGGCTCGGGGCTCCGGGAGGCTGCGTGACCGAGGTGTCTTTACGCCCAGCCAGGGTGAAGGGTGGATCGCCAGTGGGGAATTTTCCCCCCGTGGACGCTGGCGAATCGCTCCCCTAGGCAGCCCCGGTTCCCACCCTCACGCTCCGGGGAGCCCTCCTGGGCCCCGGGCAGGGGTCTGCGGTTCCTGCCGGGATGTGGGGCAGAAGGGCGAGGGGAGGTAGGGCCGTTGCGTGAACTGGGCATGTCGGAGCTATTTCGCCATGTTTGTGTTGCTAAGAGCACTTTTTCCCCCTTGGCGGTGGCTGGATGCCACATGGCTCCTCCGGAGCGGCGGCCGGGTCGAGGGAGTTGTGTGGTTTTTTCTCTCTCGCTCTCAATGTCCGCATTCCAGCTAATGTTGCGCAGATAAAATTCAAACTTGAGGTAAACAGTAGAAGAGGAGGGGGGAGGGCGCGCGCGGGGAGGGGGGGCTGTTTCCATTTCGAGATCCCACCTCTTCACTGCGCGGAGACCGACGTCCCCAACTCTGCTGCTCCGCCCCCGCCCTGGCTGGCGGCGGGAGACGGGGCTGGGGTCCCGCTTCTGGGGAGGACCGGGTCCTCTTCTCCCCCGGGAGCCCCGGCCGGGGCCGCGGTCTCTGTCCGCCGGAGGGACGCCGCACGCCCAGGTTGGCCCGGAGCCGGGGGCGGGGGGGGGTCAGCGCGGCTGCCGGGAGGGGCTGGGGGCTCGGGGCACCTGACCCTGTTGCTTCCAGCCAAGCCCGGCGGGCGGGCGGGCGGGCGGGCGGGGCCCAGGCTTCCCGGAGGCAGGTGACCTAGCAGGTGTGCGGGGTGGGCATTTCTGATGGCGGAGTCTCTCGTGTCCAAGAGGCGTGGGGCGGCTGAGGGAGCGCGTGGGTAGAGTTGCGACTTGGGCTTGGGGGGCTCAAATTAGGAAGAAAAACCAAGGAGGACCCCCCTCCCGCCGCCCTGAATGCCTGTGAGCTCACAGCCTGGCGGCTGCGGGAGCGGATGACGAAGGTGAGGGTGAGCTCCGAGCTTCGTCATGCGGAAAGCTGTGGGCTTCTGACAGCTTGTGGCCGCGCTCCCCCCTCGCGTGCGCTCGGGGCGGGAAGTGTGGGCTGGGTGCTCCCCGAAGGGTGACATCTGAGAGGGGTGGGGGCGAGGCCGGGGGTCCCTGGACGCCGGCGCGAGGTGTCAGGGCGGAGGCAGCCACGTGAGGGGTCAGCAGGGGCGCTGAAGCTGGCAGCTGGGGGCGAAGTGCGTAGCAGAGTCGTGACGGGGTGACACGCAGCAGATGGGGGGGCGGCGGGGCCGGGCGCCTCCCACGCGGCGCCCGGGGCCGTGCGGCGGGTGGGTGCGCGCCAGCGCTCCGGCTCGGCTCCGGGGAGACCGTTTCCGGGCCGGGAGCGCAGGCGCGGGCGGGGCCGGGCGGTAAACAGGGTGGCGCCCTCTGCCCTCCCGCCCCCAACTGCCGGGGCGCGCGGCCGGTGGCGCTGGGGCGGGGGGGCGGGGGGGGGCGCGGTCGCGGCTCTGGGCCGCGGCGACGGGAGCTCGCGCCGCTCACGGCCGCCCCCGCGCGCCCCCGCGGCCACTCGGCTGGCTGCTCTGTTTTTGTTTTGATGGAGTCCGCGTGCAGCTGACGCGTGTCGAGTCACGTGCTGGGGGCGGGCGGGGGCCGGGCGGGGGCGGCGGGGGCTGGGGAAGGGTCGAGGTCCCCCGCTGGATCTGCCCCGGGGGAGTCCGGGCTGCGTCGCGCCGACTCGGTCGCCTCGGGGCCTCAAGAGCGGTATTTGGTTCGTCATGGTCCCAGCATCCAGGGCCTCGTCGGTCCCCGAGGCTGCCAGGAAGGTAGGCGGCGCTGATTGGCTCGGGAATCCGTGGGACCTGACAGGTGTGTGGGAAAGGGCGGCTGCCTGGAGACCCATCCGTGGTTCTTCATCCCGACTGCACGTGGTGACCCACCTCGCAGCTCTGACTGGAGTTCCGAGGCCGGCCCAGGGCTCGGTCAAGGGAGCTGAAATCATCCCAGCGGTCCAGGTAGAGTGGAGGTTTACAAACCCCACCTTCTTCCCCAGCCATTTTGGTGTCCGATGAAGACGAGCATGATGGCTGGAAGTCCGAGCCTTGTAGACGAAAAGTTAAGAGAGTTTTTACGGACCGGTCACTTCACGAGGTCTCTGCCGACACACTTGGTAAAAATGATGATTTTCGTTTTGCATTTGGGGATATGGAAGCTCAGGCGCTTAAGGGGATCTCCATGATCACCTGTGGAAGTAGGAACAGCTGCGTGCTGTGAGGTGGAGGGCCAGTGAGTTTGTAGGTGGGCTTTTTTTTTTTTCAGCCAGTCCTTGGGCTTGAACTCAGGGCCTGGGCACTGTGTCCTTGGGCTTTCTCAGTGCTGGAGCTCTACCACTTGAACCATGGCACCATTTCGGGCGTCTGCGCATGTGGTACCGAGGGATTAAGTGAACCTAGGGCTTCGCGCGTGCGAAGGAGCACTCTGCCACTAAGCCACACTCGCGGCCCTGCTTTTTGGTTAAGGTTTTGGGTGGGTTTTTGTTTTTTGTTGTTGTTGTTGTTGTTAAGGTTTTTGTCAATTTTATCTGATTGAAAGGCAAGGGAACCACCTAGTCAATTTTTGGCAGCGCTAACAGGCTACTTTTTCCTAGTAATTTGAACAGGACAAGTTCTCCTCAAATACTGTTTTCTGTTTGGTAGGATAGTTTAACAAAAATGTAAAATGAAGGGAAGATTCCAGAAGATTCCTCTATTTCCCATGCACTTAGATGAGCATCTGAATAATATTCAGATGTGGACATGATGCAGGTTTGGTGGTCACATGCTGAATCGTAGCCCAAATACCATTCTGTCGACAGAGTATGAGAAGTTTTGTTATGAAAAATTTGGGGGTGGGGGGAACAACTTCTCCCTGTACAGGAATTTCCCTTTATATCTCCCATTTTCCCAGATTTGTTTTCGTTTATATTCTGTACAGATAGAATCTTGGTGAGAATGTCTGGGTAAGTGAGATGTCTGGGTAATCCACTTTTTTTTGAAAATGTGCTCGTTGATAATTTTCTCTAAGGATATTCTAGACACGGTAAATAAAAGCTTCTCCTAAAAAAAGTATCTGTGGGGCCAGAAATTGGGCCTAGCGGGAGAGTACTTGCCTACCATGCACACAGATGGGGTTCAGTTCCTCAGTACCACATACATAGATAAAAAGCTGGAAATAAATGGTGCTGTGGCTCAAGTGGTAAAGCTCTAACATTGAAAAAACCCAAGGACAGTGCTCAGGCCCTGAGTTCAAGCAGCAGGACTGGCCAAAAAAAATATATGTGTATATATATATATATATATGTTTGTAATTATAGTACTTTTGTGACCACTGTGTTATTATGATGATGTCATAAGTAACTTTCCTTATATTTCTGCTAATGGTTGCTATCATATTGTTTTTTGTGTGGGCATAGTTATATCAATTATCAAGTTTTAAGGATTGGTTTTCACACTGCTGCAGATTGGGGTGAGGAAAATTTAAAGATCTACCCAGGTGCATTGATGGCTCACAACTAGCTACTCAGGAGACAGATCTGAAGATCATGTTTGAAGCCAGACCAGGCAGGAACGTCCTTGACTTATCTCCAATTAACACTCCCCCACCTCCCAAAAAGGCCAGAACTGGAGCTGTGGCTCAAGTGATAGAGCAGTAGCCTTGAGCAAAAAAAGCTCAGGGACATCTCCCAGGCTGTGAATTCATAAAAAAGAAAAAAATAATCCATACAGTCAAACCCTACATAAAACATGACAGTCTGGTTTTCACCACATTTGGGGTTCTTTTGCTCAGTTCCTCTTAGTGGGCTCCTTTGCATTTTGGGCAGAGGAGGAAATTTGCCTCAATTTCACCTCAGAAAGCATTAAACATATCTTCAGCATGTTTCCCTGAACCCTGTATACATACCGTATCATTCATTTATCACACCATGTCATTGCATTTTTTGCATGTTGGATGCTTTACTAATATCCAGGCTCCTCAAAGGTGGATGTGATGATTTTTTTAAAAAAAATTTATGTAATGCCAGGCACACAATGAGCTTTAGATTGATTACATTCAGGAGGGAGTGTGGTGAGGCACACCTATAATCTTAGCGCTAAGGATGGTACAGGAAGTTCTTGAGATGAGATCTAGGCCATCATGGACTCCATAGTGAGTTCAGGGCCAGCCTGAGCCACATGGTGATACCCTGTCTCAGAAAAGCATACAAACAAAACAAGTTAATTCATTGTATTAGTTTCCTGTTAAATTTGTCGATTTGAAATGCATTACCTATCTTGCTGATTACCTCTCTTGATGTGTTGCACGTTCTGAGCTATCCTTACATAGGTGATAGTTGTTAGGTTTAAAGAAACAACAGAATGTTACTACTAACACATTCTTGCAAAAAGAATAGAGAAGTGCTTTTCACTCTTCACTGACCTGCCTGGATTTTCTTGGTTATTAATATCGGGGGTGGGGGTGATGTTCACCATTGGTGCCACTTCACCTAATTTGAGGAGAAAGAAGAGGTACAGCATAAACAGTGAGCATGCTTCCTCTGCTGTGTCTTGGCAGAGCACTGATGCTTCGTCATGTTTCAGATTTGTCTTCAGGGGTACCTGGAGAGCAACGCTGTCCTGTTGGGCTTTCTGATATGAATTATTTCTAAAGCTTATTCATATTTCTAATGAAATACCCAGTGTGTTCACCATCAACTACTCCAGACCACTGAACACCGAAAATGTGGCCAGGGTGGCCTAGTCACTTGTGGCTACTGTATTGGAGAACCCAGAAAGAGGTTTTGCTTCTACTTGATTCTTCGTGGGCTTAATGGCAGTAATTCCTAGTCACAGATTATAAAGTAGTTGTTGGGGTTATTTCCACCTCTGTGAGGTCTTCATGTAGTAGAACATTTGTATGTTCTGTGAGCGGTTCAGATTATCCTCTTTCTCAGGAGCAGAATAGAGTGGTTGGACATAATTGCAATAATAGGAATCCTTTGGTTATCTAAACCAAAAACGAAAGTGCTACAGGTTGAAGCAGTACTTCCCTAAAATATAAGGAGCAGGGTCACGGTTTGTCTTGCTGGCCTCCAGTCCGACTTCAGAAAGTTTATGGAGAGGTTGAAGACTGAGCACTTGTAACTACACTGTCTTCACAGTTTTGCCAGGCAGACCGTCTCTCCAGAGACTGTCACTTTGATTTTTTTCCTGTAGAATATGTAGCAGAAGTTGTTACTCTTATTTGATGACAGATTGAAAAATAAAATCATAAGAAGACTCAGTGCTCAGATCAGAAGGATAAGTATAAATCAAATTGAAGTAGTTTTCTGTTGTTTTGTCTACTAGTCCATATACTCGTCCAAAAGAAATAAAATCCCTGCTCTGAACTAGGCTAGTTAGAAAATTTAGTTTATAAAAGCAAAGGTAATTAATATACTGTGTTATTTCTCTTCTCCTTTGTTGTCCTTTGGTTAATCTCATATTGTTACTGTATCTGACTTTGTTACCTCTAGTATATTGTATATACGTTTATTTGTTTATTTGAAATAGGAAAGGGAAAGGGGGGAAACAAGATGATTGGGAAGGTAGGGGGAGGGAAATGGGGACAAAAACATAAGAAGGGGCGTTAATGTGTGAGAAATAATGCACCCACTATCTGCAGAATGTAACTGTAACCTCTCTATACATTACCTCGATAATAAAAAAATAAAATAAAAAAATAAAAGGTAATTATGTTAATAGAATCTAAAAAGAAGACTGAAAGTATTGCTTGGAATATGGTGTGACATTGAGGAAATGATTGCAGTATGGGATGTTTATTTCTTAATTCTGTAACCTGTCTGTGCTAGTCCCAATACCCAAGTTAGAAATTTTTTCAAGACTTTATGGAAGACATAAATAAAAGCAGGTGTTGAATCAGATAGATAGCTACTGCTGGACAAAATACTTATATAAAAGATACGTGGCTTGTCAAACATCAGTTTAGAATAAATACCCAAAGAAGGAATAGATTTTATTAGATGTGGAAGGATTCTGTATGGTGTTGAGGATGGGGAGTTGGATGTGACTAGAAGGGATGATGCAGGTAACTGGTCTAGTGCTGTTAAGAGACAATACATAATTTATTATCTATACATCAAGGAGACCAACCTGTTTTATGCTGTGACATGTGGCTGAGTTTTAAACATGCCTCCATCTACAATGGGTTGTTAGTGGGACACACACTATCTTCTCAGTATTCTGGCACTAAATGTTCAACAAATGAAAAATTCTTATTATAGAGTACATAAAAAACAATTGGAAATACAAACCTGTTGTCAAAAAGAAAGTCATAGGATGCATTCCAAGGTAAGATACGAAATGGTTTGTGATGAGGGGATGGTCTAGTAAGTCTTCATAATTACTTTGCAGATACTTGTGGAATGACCTCTTTGGTGGGACAGAAAGGAAAGATGCAAACCTGTCAATCAGCTGTGTATCCCATCAATTCCCCGGTTGACCTTTGAAACCAGACCAAAACCCAATCATAACAAGACAGAACCTTCACTGCCAGTAGCAACAACACCAAACTCAGCCAAACAAATAAAAGCCAAAGGGATTTAGCTTGTTACTTTTGTGGTTTTATGGAGAATGTTCTTTTATTAGTTATTCCATGTAAAATACTTGCAGCAAAATTTATATCTGACTATGTAATTATTTAGTAATATTCAAATTCCTACTATAGGAAAATCAAAGTACATTCTAGTTATAGGATTAGATGAGATTGGGCATGGTGGGGCTATAGGATCCCCTATAAATCCCAGCTACTTGAGAAGTAGAGATTGTAAGGATCATGGTTTAAGTCAAGTATAAGCAAAAAGTTTATAAAACCCCCATCTCAACCAATAAGCCAAATATGATGGCATGCACCTATCATTTAAACTACTGGAAACCATAGTTAAGAAGATCTTGATTCAAGACTGGCCCTGGAGTAAAAGCACAAGACCTTACCTGAAAAAAAAATAAAATAAAAGACAGAGCAAAAAAAAAAAAAAAAGGCTGAAGGCATGGGTAGGTGACTCACGTGGTTGAACTTTTGCCTAAAAAGCACATGAGTCCCTGAGTTCAAACCCTAACATAGTCCCTACCTCTACAAAAAAAAAAAATTAAAGAAAATTCCTGGTTTTATTTATTTTTCTTCAGTGGAGTGGCTATCTTGGAGCAGTGGTTCTCAAACTTTATTACATGTATATCAGATTTTCTCAGGGCTTGTTAGAACATGCATTACTGGGCCCCACACAGCGTTCCTGACTCATCAGGTCTGGGTGGGCCCAGTAATGTACATTTTTTACAGACTCCACATCACACTGATGTTGCTGTTTGGGGGTCCACACTTTGAGAATCAGTAAACGTAGTAATTTCTTCCCATGTTATTTGATTCTTTGTTTTTTCCCCCCTCTTTTTAGATTGCTTGATTTCTCCAGCATTATATCATTTAAAAATGTCAATATGGTAAACAAAGTTAAAGGTGTATGAATGGACTGGGAATATGGCCCAGTGTTAGAGTGCTTGCCTAGCATGCATGAAACCCTGGATACAATTCCTCAGTACCACATAAACAGAAAAAGCTGGCCCTGTGGCTTAAGTGCTATCCTTGAGCAAATTAAGAAGCCCAGGCCCTGAGTTCAAGCCCATGACTTGAGAAGGGGGTGGGGGAGAGAGAGAGAGAGAAGAGAAAGAGAGACACGTGAGATGGGGGAGGGAAACTGTGTGTGTGTGTTGAAAATTAGACCTAGGACCTCACTCATACTAAGCATATGGTCTACCATTAGACTATACCCACATCCTAAGATCTAAAAGTTTAAGATGGATCAGATTATAATTCTTGTGAAAATTTGATAATTTAATATTTTCTTAAGATCTTTTAAAATTCTGATAGGATATTCTTATTTGGCTAGAAAATTCCCATTATTGGAATATATTTTTTAATATTAAACAAGATTACCTGCCATTTCCTTAATATTGTATTAAATTTAAGCAAGTAGCTTTTAGCCTTTTAAGATTCTAGTACAGAATATCATAAAGCATATACAGGTCTCAGACTAAAATAGGTTTATAAGATATTTTTTTGTTCCTAGCTGAAACTCCATGATTCTGGGTCTGTAGTAGCTAGTGAATGTGTTAGCTTGAATATCTTCTGAGGGTAGCCGTGTTCTGAAGAGCACAGTTGCAGACAGGAGGTAGGTGCCCATAATGGATGACCAGGAATTTAGGACAAGGTTATTTTTCTATTTTATGGCCTGTGGGAATGTGGCTGTGAGGTTTCTAAACAAGGGGCCTGTGGGGCTAGAATCTGCAAGGAGACTAGCGAGTGCATAGCAGACTACTCTTGAGGTGGATGTATATGGGGGTAGGGAGGGAGCATTGTGGGAACACTAGAGAAGATTCTAAGGTACCACAGAGGCAAGTAGTATTCTAGAAACATTCCAAATGAAACCAGGCAAGGCTGCGAGGTGCCCACAGGCAGATCAACTAAGGTCTGAGGTAATTGGAAGTAAGGTTTGATGGTGTATTCTAATGTGAGTAAATTTACTGAAGGAGGATAGAAAGCAAGACTTTGGGAGTGGATGAGGATGTCTATAACTTTTCTGAGATAAAACTTCAGTATGTGAGGAGTAAAGAATGAGGATAAAATGAAATGCTTTAAGTTTAGAAATGTTTTGAAGATATTTATGACAATAATAGTAGTACAGGCTTCATTTTTCTAATAAATTAAAATTTCATCCAATGAATATTGCTGGATATTATTTATGTCGTGTCTTCCCAGAATTCACACAGTGCTAACATTTTTAGTAGCTTTAATCACTGCTAACTTGTTTAAATCAAGTTTCTCAAAGGCACCTACTATGCTTACAGGAATTATTAGGTGGGTTCTGTGGATTAGGGACCAAATCAGGCCACAGTGGTGGGCTGAGGCCAAGAGACCTGCAGTTTTCCACATCTGTAAGTTTTAGTGAATCTCTACTTTATAACTGCTTTTATGAGATGGTTGAACCTTAAAATCTTAAGAGTTGATTTAGTATTCAGTTAATTGATTTAGAATTTCATGGATACATCTTCAGATTTTCTTCTGTTTATTACTTTGAAAAGATTTGCTACTGAGATCTTCACCTTTTCTTTTAGGGGGACTAAGGATTGAAACATAGTGATTCCTTGACTCATATCTATGACATAAGCTTTGTGAAATTTCTGACTTCTTTACACTTGACAGGGTTAGGGTTGGTGGTCTTGAGATCACTGTGACTGAATGTCATGGCGCTACTGGCTGACATTCCCCAGTCCCTCCTGGAATGAGTCCACTACTCCACATCTACTTCCTTAGGAGAGTTAAGATGCTAAAGACACTTAATATTTTCCTAACATTTTATAAGACCCCCCCCATTTAAATAGGAGCATATGTTTCCTTTGTCACCTCTCTTGGTTCCATCCTTATAACTTGTGTGGTTTCTGTTTTTCTCACTTCCAAGCAGCTAGCCTTCATGTTGAGTGCTGGTTGGCCAAAGATCCTCATGTAAAATTCCTTTGTAATTCCACCTCCATGTTCTCCTCTTTCTTTTTCAGTTCGTTCTGTTTCTGTACTGCAGGCCTTGGTTTGGTGGAATGGATAGTGAGGTAGCTAATGTTAATCACCTTAACAGTGATTAATGGCTGCTTGGATACTGTGCTGTGGGTTTCAGTCTTTCCACTAGGGTAAGGTAGCTATGGGAAGTTGGGAGAGTGCCATCTGTGCTCCTCAGAGTTTGAGACTTTGATGGTAAAAGATATTTTGGCACTCAGATGCTCAGCTGTTCATTGTCAGGGTAGTGAGGCTGTAGGCTGTCATAGAAGTGGTTTGTTTTTTGTAATATGCCCGATAAGGGAGTGGGTCTCAGTGTACAGAGCCATCCAGGATCCTTAAATTAGACTGTGTGCAGTGTGGCTGACTCTTCTCTTTCTGGAGTTAGGGTGGGTGAAAAGAGTACCCTTCTGCATCCTGTACCATTAACTGAGTCCTGGCAATTTGACTTAAATCCTGCAGTTGGGAAAGATTGCCTGCAAGCATTTGGAAGACTTTGCAGGGTTTCTTCTCCCAGAAGGAGCCAGCTGCTAAACACAGTCTTTCAGTGATGGGATTTAAACTACTAGGGGAGCTTCTGAAAATTCTTCTATATCTCATGAAAAAAAAATGCCACCTCAGATTTTTCTCTTGTGCATTTGTACATGGCCTATGACCTTGAATGCTTGAATCCTACTTCAAGGGGAATTTTATCACAGCGTGACTCTTATTATGTGAACTGTCTTGTCAAGGCCATTGATGATTGTTTTCCTTTCTGCCTTGCATATGTTGTCCTTGTTTTGTTTTGTTTTTAATTTTGGTCTGGGTTTTGTTTGGTTGTCTCTTTTTGTTCACAGAGTTTAATTATTGCTCTGCTAAGAGCATGTAATTACTTCTACCCATAGTGTCATTTATAGTCTTTTAGCTTTTGCCTTTTTTATCTTCTCAAATTTTTATATTTTGCATAGACTCCATCACAAGTTTTGATAGCTGCCCCACCTCTGTACTATATTTTGTCTGAAAATGAAAGTAGTTAGTGGAACTTTTTTTTTTGCCAGGACGCTTGAGCTCAGGGCCTGAGCACTGTCCTTGGACTTTCTCAAGGCTAGAGCTCTATCTCTTGAGCCTCAGCACCACTTCTTCCTTTTTTTTTTCTCTGTGTGTGGTACCAAGGAATGGAACCCGAGTCTGCATGCATGCTAGGCAAGCACTCTACCACTAGGCCAAACTTCCAGTCCACAAATGGAACTTTTTGAAAAGGCCCCTCTGTGGATTTTATCCTTGAAATTTATAGCTTATGCCTTTTATATCATAGGAAGTTACTGTGCTATGTGTTTACTTGAATCTGTGATTTGATAGAGAAAGATACTAAAATCTTTGCCTTCCATAAAGGGTTCTAGGCCAGACGTGGTAAGGCTCATGTGTGATCCCAGCAGTTGGGATCAAGAGTTTGAGACCAGCCTAAGCTACATAGTGAGACTTAGCCAGTGTCTATAGCTGCCAATTAAGTAAATTCAAATAATCCTAAATTGAGATTTCTTCTGTTACTTATTTAATTCTGGGAAAGGAACAGAGGTGTTTGTGTGTACCATTTATCTTTGCTGCTTCCTAACAAGCAGTTTGCTTCAAGAATTTGATAGGCTTAATGAATCAATCTATTTAGTTTTTCCGTATCATCTGCAGATGATTTCAGTGTACACACATAACATATATATATATGTATGTGCATTGTTCAAGACATATATAAACATATGTACATGTACAGTTTTTCTTTCCCAAAATGATCAGGGCTGGGGTAGGGCTCAGTGGTAGAGCATGTGCCTAGTATAAATGAGGCCCTAGGTTTCATCTCTAGCACCCTCTCCCCCCCCCCCCCCAGTCATTTGCTATCAGAATTGCTCTAAACTGGTCTCTCTTTTTTTTTTTTTTTTTGCCAGTTTTGGGGCTTGCAATCAGGGTCTGGGCACTGTCCCTGAGCTTCCTTTGCTCATAGCTAGCACTCTACCACTTGAGCTACAGCACCATTCCCAGCTTTTTTTCTGTAAGTGGTACTAAGGAACTGAACCTCAGGCTTCATTCATGCTAGTCACGCATTCTACCACTAAGTCACATCCCCAGCCCTCTAAACTGTTTTAAAGTACTACTGAGGGATAACTTTGGAGTGTCTGCTCTTCTGTATGTAATAGGGTAGTGACATGACAGCTAAAGCTCCTCTGTGTCCAAGTGGTTCCAGCCTCTTAACCCAGAAAGCAGACCAACATTCTTGAGGATAGCCACACTGGCATCCTGAGAGGCGGCTGGAAATGCCTATGTTTTGACTTCTCTGTTGTTGTTGGAGGACACCACTTGTTTTCAAGCATAGACTTACACTGGTACAAGTGTACCTATTACTTGCCGAGCCTATTTTCCTCTCATTGTGCTCTTTGGGAATAAGAGACCTAGGCTATGTGCAAAATACTCACAGGGAACTTGTAGGGTTTGGGATTTGGCAGGTAAATTGGTTTTTGAATTGTGAGCTATGTTTGTAATCTTTAACAGGAGTCTTTAAAAAGGTGTGTATAATATGTTTCCTCTGGGTACACTTTTTTTTCCAGTCCTGGGACTTGAACTCAGGGCCTGGGCACTATCCTTGGAAACTTTTTGCTCAAGGTTAGCACTCTGCCTCTTGAGCCACTTCCGGCTTTTTCTGTATATGTGGTTCCAGGGAATTGAACCAAAGGAATTGAACCCAGGGCTTCATGCAGGCCAGGTGAGCATGCTACCATTAGGCCACACTCCTGGCCCTCTGAGTACACTTTCTGTACAAAATTAAAGAAAAACAAAAACTCATAGCACATCTCCAGAAGTAGGGACATTGTGGCCTTGGCCTAGAGGCCAGTCCCCCACCCTGCTGTTCACTGCTTTTCTCTCTATGGCAGCCTTGCTCTGTTGCTTAGTGGGGTTTTCTTTGAGTATTCCTTAGTGGCTTCTTTTTTGTCTTCCTTTCCTTTTGGCTCTTTCCCATTCCTTGGAACCATGGCCTATGGAATCCTAAACTGCCCATATTTCCTCCAAACTAGTAACAGGTTAACCCTTAAAAATAGCATCTGGCCAAGTGCCAGTGGCTCATACCTGTTGTCCTAGCTACTTAGAAGGCCGAGATCTGATGACTGCGGTTCAAAGCTAGCCCAGGCATGAAACTCTTCTCCAATTAACCATCAGAAAATTAGAAGTGGATTTGTGGCTCAAAGTGGTAGAGTGCTAGCCTTGAGCAAAAAAAGCTCAAGGACAGAACCTAGGTCCTGAGTTCAAGCTAACTCCAAAATTAACTTTTAACTATTTTATCACATATCTCAAAATGCACAAAAACAAATCATTTTAAAGAATGTACAACACACCTAATTTCAGTTGTCTCTTCTAAAGTTCACCATACCACAGATGTTCAAGTATGCTCTATACCATGGCCTAGTATTTGAAAATATCCTATGTATATCCTCCCATGTACCATAATCATCTCCAGATTATTTACAATCATTGCAAATGTTACGGTGAGAGGTTACTGTACTGTATTGTTGACATATAGAAACCTGAACATGTCAATACAAGTAACAACTTTTCCCCAAGTATTTCAATGTGGTCGGTTGAATCCATGGATGAAGAAAACATGGAGTTAGCTACAGTTTATATTCTGTTTTCATATTATTGGCACAAAGTTATTGATTCTTGGTGTCTCTTCTCCTGAAGGCTACAGTTTCATCTATGAGTGTTGAATTACTCTCAGTATCCATTAAGTGTCCCATATTTAATGAAGACAGATGATCTGCTTTTAATAGATACTTTGGAAAGTTAACATTTCAACCATGTCTGGGAGAAGCCTGATTGCTTAGGCAGGCAGCAGGAGAATTGGAACTCTGCAGCTTCATCAGGAGTCCTAGGTGTGATTCCATGAGTGAAGAAATTTCACTTTATTTGTATACTCAGAGTTGAAGGTGACCGGAAGACTGAATGAGGCTGACCTCACATTAGAAGATGTTCTGTCGTCCATCGTAGGCTTGCTGAAAGGATGGGACTGTGCTTTCCTCAGTGGATTATATGAAGGCACGCCATATCTGTGTAGATGGTTTGCCACTGCCAAAGTCAACTTCATTTCTTAGTTAAGGCCAGGTTTCTGAAGTTACTGGCTTCTCATGTTCAAATGAAAACTACCTCGTGGAATGGAGTTTTAGATTTCATTATTATGCAGTTACTCATCAAACTTTTGCTCCTAGGCTTTAGAATCTATGGGTACTCATTATCTGGATGAATTATTCTTACCATGGTTGCCTTGTGATTTAAAAGAATGTCATAATTCCTTTTGTTACTAGTTGGCTTTCTTCTCCAAAGAAGAGGTTCCTAGCTGGCATTGATGGCTCATACCTGTAGACACATCTGAAGATTGCAGTTCAAACCCAGCCCCAGGGTAGGAAAGTCGGGAAAGTCCATGAGATTTTTATCCCCAATTAATCACAGAATGAGCTGAAAGTGTCTGTGGCTCAAGTGGTAGAGCACTAGCCTTGAGCAAAAGGGCCTTAAGGACAATGCACAGGCCCAGAGTTCAAGTGCCAGAACCTGCCCTACCCCCCCAAACCCCCAAACTTGCTCTTACCTCTTATGTGTAGAGTCATGGATTTTTGTACTATTTTCAATAAATTATAATATTTTTGGTATTTGAATTGTCTCACATTTTTCCGATGAAAGACTTGTTAGGCAGACTCCCTGTGATGTAGTTTAGGCTGCCTCAGTTCTTCCTACCTCTGCCTCCTAAGCACTGGAATTATAGGTATGGGCTACTGTACTTACCACTACCATTCTTGGAACACATTCTTACTTTTTTGTGCTCCTTCTAATCTTTCTTCTTCTACCTTAGAATTAACCATTTCACTTAAGAAGCTCTGAATAAGAATGGTTTTCATTAGTCTGGCCAACAGCTTCTCAATTTTTCCCAATCTTGATGGTTGAGAAATATCACCTAAGTACAGTTTTGTGTTTCTTGTGTGATGAATTAAATTAGACATCTTTTTATATGTTTAAATGTGCATATATTTGCATATACAAATACATATGTGTATTTGTTCATATCTTTACCCATTTTTCTGATGAGTTATTCGTTTTCATATGATATGATTTTGACAGTACTAGAGTTTTTTTTTTGTTTTTTTGTTTTTTTTTGCCGGTCTTGGGCTTGAGCTCAGGGCCTGAGCACTGTCCTTGGACTTTCTCAAGGCTAGAGCTCTACCACTTGAGCCTCAGCACCACTTCTGGCTTTTTTCTATGTATGTGGTACAGAGGAATCGAATCCAGGTCTTCATGCATGCTAGGCAAGCACTTTAACCACTAGGCCAAACTCCCGGCCCAGTACTAGAATTTTTAATTCAAGGTACTTCAGTATATTTTCTGTAATCTAATTTTAAGAGTTTTGTTTAAATGTACTTGTCATATGCTGCAGATATTTATTGTCTGTTGTCTTTTGTTTATCATGGGGAGGTTTTTTTGACTCTGCACCTGAAAACAATGTTACTTAGTCAAACTCCATAATTTTCTGAGTCACAAAAAAATGTCATAGTAAGTAAGCCTTTTCCACTCTCCCTGAACCTCTTTGTGATCAAGGCTATTGCTGTATCACTTGATCCACAGTGCCACTTCTGGCACCTTTGAGTAGTTTATTGGAGGTAAGAGTCTCAGGAAACTTATCTGCTCTAGTTGGCAAACTTTGATCCTCAAATTTCAACCTCTTGAGTAGCTAGGATTACAGGCGTGAGTCACTGGTGCCCCAGCAGTGATGGTTAGGGCTGAGTATGTTCAGAGTAACAGACCTTTAGGAGAAGCTGTGATTTTTTTTGGAGTCTGATTAGGGAAGGGAGGCAAATCTGTAACATTAGAGCCAGCTGTGTTCCTGGCAGGAACAAAAAAAGTAAGGTGATCAAAACCTTCAAATGTTTCAGAATTTGAAAAGAATGTTTGAAATGAATACATTTGCCTGCAAGGTTATTATAGGTGACAGCAGTTTAAGTAGAGTAGAACAATTTTGGAAATTGGATTATAACATTTAATTCAATGATTAAGTTTTTAAAAAGTGCTTAAGGTGGGAGGATGAGTGGCTGGCATGCCATTCATCTTCTGGATATTGAGCTCTCGTATTTGCTTGCTTCCCTGTAGCAGCATCAAGCATCCCAGGCTGAGAGAATTAAGAGATCTTTACCTCCTTTGTTTCCAGCGAATCTTCGTATCTGTTCAGTTCCCTTACTGCTATGTAGCTAAACTCCCTCCCTCCCCTTCTTTCCCTTCCCTCTGGGTACCATTCACCACATGAGTGATCACTTATTTTCCTTTCCTTCACCTCTTGCATCTAAGCTTTTAGATGATGCAGAAGAAAGAAGCAGGGAAGAGATAGAAGGGTCAGAATGCAAGAGGGAAAGGCAAAACGGAAAGAGGGATGTAGGCATAGATAGCACACCCAGTGACTCTGAAGAGGGATATGAAAAGAGGGCACAGGCATTAACCTGTCAGTAATGCCAGGCAGTTCCTTAGAGTTCATTACATAGCTATTAAGCTGTTTTCTATGTTTGTGGTATGAGAGAAAAAAGGGATTAAAATGTTTGTTTCAGGAGATTGCTATGTAGTTCATTTTCAAAACTGAAAATTTAGATGTTTGCAAAGATTCTGTCATGAATTTTAACATTTGAATGTGGCCAGGTGACAAATTTTAATCTGGTTAAATTAAAGCACTTGTCATTTTCTTGTCTCTGCTTCTTCTATCCCTCCCTCTTTTCTGGTACATTCTCTTTGGGATTCTATCAGATCTAGAAGCTTCTTTGATCAGTTGTAACATACTTAGGGTCCTAGACTTGCCAGGAAAATTGTTTTCTTCCATGCCAAGACAATGTAGAATTGTCTTGGTAATTATTCTGACTAGGCTTCAACTTGTTACTAAGGTCAGTTTGTCTTTACTGTTTTCTTTTCCACTAGTAACTCCTTAGAAGAAAGGGCTACATCACACACATTCATGACTTTCCTTTATTCATTTTAATACGTTACTTGAATGATTGCTTTCCCCCAAGTCATTTAAGGTACTTACACCAGTCCATCAATGTGGCAGTTGAGTTTCTGAGCATTGAGAGTTGAGGTCTTGGAGCAAGAAACTACCCTAGCCTGAGGTGTTCAGCATTTGAGGCTGATGATAGTGCAGTGTAGAGTAGGTTTTAGTGATGGCCTAGGAGCAAGAAACAGGCGAGTATAATACTGTGTGGTAAACATTGTACTGTCACATATAAGCTGCCTGAGATGTTTATCATTTATGGCACCTTATTCTAAACTCTAGGAATGGGAAGTTTTATGTTTTAGGAGCTGAGATGTAGCCCTGACTCATAGAAGGTGGGAAGTGAGAAAGAAAGGGGCAGGAATGAAGTTGGAAAGGGTATCTGCACAATGCCAGACAATGGTCTTTGCCAGATTGGCTGCGCGGAAGCCCTGGAGGAAAGGCATAGAGTCACATTTTAGAAAAATATCTGAAGACAGTGTGGAAAAAAGGATGGAGGGTAAAAACAAATGAGAACAGAATCAGTGGGAGGTAAACTCAATAGATCCAGATAAGAGAAGACAAAGGGCTATATTACAGAATTGATGGTAGCTGTGTAGACAGAAGACAAAGTTTAGACTGATTTTAGGAGGTGGAATTTCTGTACAAACTGACTGTAGGAATGACATGTAATAGTGTGAGGGTCAAAAACATAGAAAGTGGGTTTTTTTTTCCCCTCTCTTGTTAACTCTAGACATTGGTTGACCCAAGGAGAGCTCACTGAATGAAAAAGAAGAGGGCCAACACAAAGAGTTCTGGGACACTCCCAACATTCTAAGAGCATTCTTGGGGAAAGAAATGTTCCAGAATGGTTCATAAGGGAGGTAGTCAGTAACACCAGATGCACGGGATGAGGAGTAAAATGAGACTATTGAGTTCGAGTCAGAGGCTATTTCTGTGAGAAAAATGAGCATAGTGGTTTTAAGAACTTGATTTCAACGGCGATGTGCAGTGGGTATAAATGAGTAGATACAAGTATAAGCAATCTTTGTGTGTGTGTGTGTGTGTGTGTGTGTGTGTGTGTGTGTGTGTGTGTGTGTGTATTTGCATATGCCAATTCTGGACCTTGAACTCAGGGCCTTTGCCAGTCTTCCTGAGCTTTTGTGCTCAAGGCTAGTCTTCTGCCACTTGAGTCTCCATTTTTTGGTTGTTGTTTTTGTGGTAATTAAGAGATGAGTCTTATGGACTTTTCTTGCTCAGGCTGGCTTCTAATGTGATCCTCAGCTGTCAACATCCTGAATAGCTATTACAAGTGTGAGCCACACATACCTGGTTTAGGCAACTTTTTTTTAAATGAATTTAAAACAGGAGTTTAGATTGCAGGCAATAGGTGCAGGGATGGAGGCTGGGAGTTTGGCTTAGAGGTAGAGTACTTGTCTAGCATGCACGAAGACCTGGGTTCAATTCTTCAGTACCACATACATAGAAAAAAAAAGCCAGAAGTGGTGCTGTGACTCAAGTGGTAGAGTGCTAGCCTTGAGAAGGTCCAAGGACAGTGCTCAGGCCCTGAGCTCAAGCCCCAGGACTGGCAAAAAAAAAAAAAAAAGTGCAGGGATGGTCTCTATTTTTAGTATAAATTAGTGTAAGCACACTTACATACTTGTAAAAGCAGTGGAAGGAGGAGAAATCCAAGAAAAGCATGTTCCCAAAGGTGGTGGGGAGCAAGAGGAAGAGCCTAGAAATCTTAAGGAAGGAAACGTGCAGGTTTCCTCTTCAGAAGCTAAGAAATGTGCTGCTGATGTTTGTGGTAGATGTTAAGATTAGCAGCTCTGAAGAAAGTGCAAGGAATGGAGAACACCTTCACAGACTTTCAAGCAGATCACTATACAAGAGGGCAACATAGTTTGGTCAGAGGTATTGAAAAAAATGTAGTGAATGGTTGGGGAGCCATTGTTGAGATTGAGAAAGAGCTGTGTAGGGGTAGGGAGCAGATTAATTCCTGGCTTGGCTTACTTATGAGAACAGTGCTTCTTTATCAGTGTCACCGCTTCCTTAATTCTCCCTTATTTCTTTTGGTGGGTCATGGGGCTTGAACTCTAGGCCTGGGGTCTATCCCTGAATTCTTCAACTCAAGGCTGCTGCCCTACCCCTTGAGCCACAGTGCCATTTCCCCTTTTCTAGTGATAAAAGGAGATAAGAGTCTCATATTCTTTTTTTTTTTTTTTTTGCCAGTCCTGGGCTTAAACTCAGGGCCTGAGGACTGTCCTTGGATTTTTCTCAAAGCTAGAACTCTACCACTAGAGCCTCAGCACCACTTCTAGGCTTTTCTAAGTATGTGGTACCAAGGAATCGAACCCGGGTCTTCGTGCATGCTAGGCAAGCACTCTACCACTAGGCCAAACTCCCGGCCCTCTCACATTCTTTTGTGCCCAGGCTGGCTTTGAACTGCCATCCGCGATCCTCAGATCTCAGTCTCTTCAGTAGCTAGGATTACAAACCACCACACCCAGCTTGCTTTTTTTTTCATATATTTTTTATTGTAATTAATAGAAAGGTTACATTATATTTGCCAGATAGAAGGTGCACTAATTCACATACATTGATACCCTTTCACATGTCTTGATCCCCATTTTCCTCCTCCCCCGACCCTTACCCCTCATCTTGTTTCTCCCCCTTCCCTATCCAATTTCAAATAACCAAATACAAATATATCCGATATATCAGGTAACAAAGTGAGATACTGTAACAATATGAGATAACCAAGGGACAGCAAAAGAGATGAGAGATAACCTAGTACATTAAGGACAACAATCATTCATTATATGGCTTTTGTTTCTATATTCTAGAGGTCCTTTCAGTTAGCATCATACTATATGGCCTTATGTATCAAGGTTTTGCTCTATTGCAAATCTCTGCTAGGAGAGCCCAAGGTTTCTACTGATTATGACAAATGAGGGAAACCATTGAGCCTAAGTTCCTTTGAGTCTGGCTTACACAATGTTCATTGCAGCACTATTTACCATAGCAAAGATACGGAACCAACCCAGATGCCCCTCAGTTGATGAGTGGATCAACAAGTTATGGTATTTGTACACAATGGAATTCTATGCTGCTGTCAGAAAGAACAACATTGCCCCATTTGTTAGGAAATGGAAAGACCCAGCTTGCTTTTTAAGTTTGGTATTCAGCAAATATATGAGGCTCTTCGCATTGTTAAAACCGTTAACTTATTTAGCATGTAATCCCATGGAACAGGCTATATAATTAATTCAGCTTGTACAGGCCTTTTTGTTTGTTTATTTATTTATTTATTTATTTATTTATTTATTGGGGTATCAGTGTTTGAACTCAGGGCCTACTGCTTCAGGCAGGTGCTGTTTCACTTGAGCCACACTTTGAGCCCTCATACAGTTGTTTATGTCGTCTGTGTGTTGGATTTGGCATAGTTTCAAAACTAAGCTGATAGATTGCTAAGCTAGGTTTCTAAAGGAAACTTTTATTTCCTTCTTTCTTTTTTTTGTAAGTTAGCACAGTAGGAAAATTGAAATATATATATATGTATATTTATATGTATATATGACCAGTCATTTTAAGGATCTCCTAAAACTCAAACATTATTCAATCTGACTACATAGTATTTGAAGCCAAAGACTACAATCTGAATTTGCCATGAGAAAGTGTTGTTCTTTTTTGAGTCTATGAATATTCTTCTGTATTTCTGGATCCTTGAAACCTCTTTCTTGTGGCCAGTGATTTTTTTAAGAGCTACATTATGAGTGTGTTGTGTCAAAGTTTGTTTGGGTGGGTGATCCTGAGACCATAACCCATGTCATTCAGAGCAGTTATTTCTAGCATTTAGAACTCTGAGTTTGGTGTGGTTTTGAAGTTGACCTTATCTCTGCATCTTTGTTCTCTGCAGTGCTTGAAACTCTTTGAGGGTACAGCTTGATGTAAACTTTTATTTGCATCCTGTGACTGGTTGTTGAGGAGTCTCAAAGTCTGAAGTCTGCTTTGACTTTAGAAAGTTATTCTCCAAAGCCCTTTTTGGAGTGAGTTTAAAGAAAGAAGAGCAGCAGCCAGGTTCAGTCTTGCAGTGGATGCCTTGGAAAAGGATAAGTGGTTCTCTGGGTCCATCACAGCAGGTCAGATTACATTCTATGGTAATGAGAACAAAGAGCAGCTAAGTCTGAGGACTTCCTTAGATCTTTCCTGCAGGCACTTAATAGCAGATGGGGGGAGATATGTGTTTTCTCTCCACTTTCATTACCTAAGATAAGATTAAAACTCTTACAACCACCATTGGCGGTTTGTTAAAGTCTGAACTTCTAAGTGACCAGCAAGCACAGAATCTCCTCTGATTTAAAATAGTTCTCTTGGGCCAGGAGTTTGGGCTAGTGATAGAGTGCTTGCCTAGCATGCACGAAGACTTGGGTTCGATTCCTTGGTACCACATACATAGAAAAAAGCCAGAGGTGGTGCTGAGGCTCAAGTGGTAGAGCTCTATCTAGCATTGAGAAAGTCCAAGGACAGGGCTCAGGCCCTGACTGGCCAGGACTGGCAAAACAAAACAAAACAAAAAACAGTTCTCTTGTACAAAAAGCATTGAAGTTTCAAAACAGCTAGTTAGTGCTTCTGGTGAAAAATGTTCTCAACCTGAAAAAGTTATCAACAAAGGTCCCTGTCTCAGGTTAAGGTAATCCAATGATCACATACTGTTATCCAAATGTAAAGGACGAAACAATGCTCAAGGTATAGCAAGGAATATTTGTGTGACTCTCACTGAGTCCAGTGAGTGATTCTGGGCAGAGTTGTAGAAAAACTGACTTTCAAAAAAAAGTGATAATCCAGGCTAAACAGAACAGAGTAAGGCTGGGATTATGCTCAAGCAGAGGAGAAGTTCTCAAGAGGACTGCCTAAGTAGTTAGGTGGTGGGTCCAGCAGCTGTGGAGAAAGCTTTTCACCTGGAAGAAATGCAATCGTTTCTTTACCTCAGAGTATGAGGGGAGGAAAAGCAAGCTCAGAGAATAGTGGAGATGAAGTACCTAAAAAAACCAGGCTAAGATCTGAGGATCTTGGTTTACAGCCAGTCTGGGAAAGAAAGTTCATGAGATTCTTAGCTCCAGTTAATCCCCAAACCCTCTCCAAAAAGCTTGAAGTAGATCTATAGCTTAAGTGGTTGGGTGCTTGCCTTGTGCAGAATTGCTTAGGGGCAGCTCCCAGGCCCTGAGTTCAAGCTCCAGGATAGGCACAAAACCAAACAAAATTTTTTAAAAAAAGCTGCTCATCTTGTTTTCCCCCCTTCCCTATCCTATCCTATTTCAAGTAACCAAATAAACATATATACAATATATCAGATAACAAGGTAAAATGTGGGGGGGGGAGGGAAATAGGGACCAAAACATGAGAAAGGGTATCAATGTTTGTGAAGTAATGCACCTTCTATCTGGTGAATATAATGTAACCCTTCTATTAATTACAATAAAAATATATGAAAAAAAAAGCTGAGGCCAGGAGTTTGGCCTACTAGTAGAATGCTTGCCTAGCATACTCAAAGTCCTAGGTTCGATTCCTCAGTACTACATAGACAGAAAATGCTGGAAGTAGCACTGTGGCTGAAGTGGCAGGGCATTAGCGTTGAGCAAAAAATGTCCAAGAATGCAAAGATGCTCTGTTCAAGCCCCAGGACTGGGGAAAAAAAACCTCTGACTTCAAGTACTTAGTAGTTATGAAGAAGGAAAGTTAGGAGGACTCAGGAGAGCCATTTCAATATTTTAGACTTATAATGATAGTTAAGTACTACTATATTCTTGTATTCAAGATTTAGTCCAACTATATTCTTGTATTCAAGATTTAGTCCAAATAAGGAGAATTTGAACCATGGTAGTGAAATATGCTCTATTGGGACAACTCTCAGGTCTTTACTTTCCACAAAGCACCAAAGAGGATTTTTACTGCAGACAAGACAAAGCAGTATATGTCTTCACATCATTTAATTCAGATTAAGCCTTCTCTACAGACCTGACAGGTGCTCTCTGTTTTTTGTTTTGTTTTGTTTTTTGTTTTGGTTGGTCATGGGACTTGAACTCTGGGCCTGGGCACTGTTCCCTTGCCCTACCCCTTGAGCCACAGCCCCACTTCCAGTTTTTCTGGTGGTTAAGTGGAGATAAGAGTCTCATGGACTTTAGTTCCCTGGGCTGGCTTTGAACTACTGGATCCTCAGATCTCAGCCTCCTGAGTAGCTAGGATTATAGGTGTGAGCTACCAGCACCCAGTGTGCTCAGTTTTTATGCAACTTTATATATTCTCTAATTGTCATCTCACAGTGTGTGACTGGGATTGTCCACTTAACTACAGTAGACAGAGTCCATGCATTCCTCAAAGAGGGAAGGCCAGTTAAGTAGTAGAATAGTGGGCCAGCAGCTTCCAGGCTTTTATTTTCATGTTCTACACTGTAGATGAAATCCTGAAGACTTTTTTGTAAGGTCAGAAATGTAGGGGCTATGGGACTTGAGCCCAGGTCTACATTGTTAGTGACTTGTATGAAATTGATAGACGGCAACAGCTCAGCTAACCTCATTCAGCATCTATTTGGTCAACATTCATTGATGACAAATACTAAGTGCATTTCATGCTTAGGGAAAATAAAAGAGGGTCAGACACAGACCTTATTCCGTAGTTGTCTGATAGGATTTGTGGGAGGGAGAGACTATCACTTGATGTTAGAATACATAATTAACTTCAGTTTAGTTTTGAGTGTTGATGTTCCTGATGTATGACCTTGAAAACTTCTCAATCACCCAGAATCCTACAGGGTCCACATTTGGCACATGCCATTCCCAGAACCTGTGCTTATTCATGCCAGAGGGTGCAGGAGGCCTAAAGCAACAGAAATTTTAAAGGGCTCAGAGGATTGCCTCCAAAACTGAGTTCCTTAAACAGTAGCCATACACAGATGAACACAGTGCTGCACCAGGATAATGACTGCTGGAAAATGCAGTGTTAGAGAAAAGGTTTGGGGGTTATCTCTGTGGAAACAGTCAGCCATACCGGATCACATTGCCAGAGGTGACTGTAAACTAACAAGTGAGTAGCACACCAAAGCTTATTTTGTTATCTACAAAATGAGCTAGCAATTATATTTCTTGTTTTCTTTAATATTTCCTCCTATATTACTTTGTGGCTAGTCAGTTTATGTAGTTGTATTGGAATGATACTAATATGGAGGTAATTACAGTATTTGAGCTTGTTAGGATTCTGGTTGGTAACTGGTTCTGAAGTTGAGGACTTTGCCTGGCTTCTAATAATGTAAGCATCTAACAATTTACAGGAAGAATGAATGTAATTGCTAAGTAATAATTTGATAAGTAATGAGTCAGAGTTGGATTTTCTTAGCCTGTTTTGCTTAGACATTCTAGTCTCAATTTACTTAAATTCTTTGTATTTAAATAACTAAATTTAGTGTAAAATATTTTTTCTTTAAATAAGTTAGACTATCTGGTATGTGCAAAGATTTATGTAATTCTGTATAATTAAAACATTGCTAATACACAAACCATATCACAGCTATAAGAGGACCTTTAATCATTTACTGCCATATTATAGATTGCTAATTGTAACTCCTTGGTCAATCAAGAAATATTTAATGCCCCTTCTTTTGCAAGCATCTGGTGACGAGACTGGAGCTCTTGTGTGCCAGCACATTCAATATTTAGGAAAGGCCAGTGTCTGTGTCTGACTTAGGAAGAGATCAGTGGCTTTTGAGAGAAGTAGCAGTAAGAGTAGAAGTAGCTGTAGTTTTTTCTCCTAGATCTCAGGGAAATTCTATTTTGGGCCAATTCTGGTCTAGAGCCATATGAGGAAGGGGATCCTGGGAAGTGTAGTTCCTGTTAACCAAGTTGGTAATAGTAGAAACTACCACAGTGGGGCAGCAAAATACATTTTTATACTTGTTTATTGTAAACAGAGGATATCCAGAACTATTTCCGCTTAGTTACCAGAAAGATTATTTCGGGTATCAAATCAGTGTTCAGAATTATTTATCTCAATTGTATCATAGTTTTTGTTTTTATTAAACTGCATCTATTTTTTAAAGCCATGAAATAACTTGAAATAGCAGGAATAATTTAATCTCATCCTCATCTCCTGAAAATATTCTTTGTAATTTGACAAATCATATTGAATCTCACTGAACAGAAAGACAGATCCAATATAGTGCCATATAGTGATAGTTTACTTGCTGTTTGTTAAGAATAGTTCAAATCTTCCTTGTTGATAAATGAGCAACTTCAATTTTAATCCTGCCTAATTGAAAAATAAACGCAAAGGAAAAAAACAGAAATACTTTGTTCTTCTAAGATGCTAGTATACACTGATACATATATACATTCATAATGACTCATAGTTGTTCATTCCATCTACTTGACATTATTGACATAGGAATGAAATTCACTTTTGTTTTTTAAAATAATCTTTCTGGCCAGGAGTTTGGCCTAGTGGTAGAGTGCTTGCATGAAGACCCGGGTTCGATTCCTTAGTACCATATACAAAGAAAAAAGCTGGAAGTATTGCTGTGGCTCAAGTGGTATAGCTCTAGCCTTGAGAAAGCCCAAGGACAGTGCTCAGGCCCTGAGTTCAAGGCCCATAACTGGCAAAAAATTAATAATCTAGATCTTATGATATTGTTCCTTATTCATTCTTAAATTTTTCCCCACAGTTACATGACTTATGTGTAAAAGATTAGGGTTCCATGAAACTGCCATCTTGGTGCTTTTGTGCTGACCACATCATTAGTGGACTGCATTGCTAACCAGCAGTCCTGTCTGACCTTGGGGCTTTCCCTTGAGCTAGTTGAAGCATCCCTGTTGCCTCTAGAGGAACTCCGAGACCCTATTTGTGTGACTAAGCAAGAACTCAGTCAAGTATGAAACTTCTACCAGGCAGGCACACCAATTGCTTTTTATCGTGACTAGTCATGGGGAAGCAGAGTGAAGTTGCTAGGATACAATAAAGGCTGAATGATATGCAAGGTTATGAACAAACAATAATTAAAATCTTACTTGAAACAAACCATAATAAAAGAATCTTGAAAGTTGTTCCCATAGATGAGTGCAGGAAGAATAATGGAAACATACGTGCTAATGACGTGGTTTCTCAGACACTTTTATGTACCTCATTTATAGACTTGGTAAGATTGTAGATAGTATCTGGGGTACTACTTTTGGGAGTGTTGTGTGGGGAAAAATATAGAAAGTGTAAAGAGTTTTGCTAGTAATAATAGAATTCACTCCAGAACTTTCTTAAGTATTACATTCACAAGGCTGTCATTCCAGAAGGCCAGCACTAGGAGGCCACAGAGACCAGAGCTGTGGTAAATGCAGCTTTAGTTCTGCATCTTTCTCATTACACTTGGAACAGAAAACTTGGGGGATAGCCCCATTAAAGAGCTCCGAAAGCTTAAAGCACAGGATCCGAGAAGCTAAATTATAGATATTACACTGTTTTTCATATAGTACTTACAAGGGACTCTGACATATACAACACTGCTTTCTTTTGAGCTTGTGACAGCTATTGTAAATAAACCAAGTAAAATATTTATGCCAGTGTAAAATCACTGCTCTTCGAGGCTGTACTTAAATTTTTGAATGTTGAATATCTGGATCCAGTTCTCAGTTAAGCATGAGTGGCTGACCAACCACAATTGTTAGCTCATATTCCTCTAGTCCATTGTGTTAATCGAAAATAAATATGTTGTTTAGTGCCTTCGAACTTAACTACAGGCACTGGGGCTTGGGTATCAGGAAACACCCTTCTCCCAGTATACCTTTTCACCTCTGAGTTTTTAGTTTCTGCTTCTAAACATAAATTGTCACGTTCTAAGTCTCTTCTTTTAGAACAACCTATAATTATTCATTAGCCCGATCTTTAACTCTGTTACTTTGAGATCTCCCAGTCTTTGAGTTTAGTCCAAACCATATTTTGTCATTTTTCTTGATTAAAATATCTATATCCATATATCTGTGTATCTATATTTCTGTGTATGCACGATGTTACTTTGTTGTGTTTTGTGTTAGTGTTAAATGTAATGTTGGTACTAACAAAGGAACTACCATTTTCCTGGCAGTAGGGTTGTTTTTCTTTGAGATCTTCCTGCGTCCGCCTTCCCAGTGCTGGGATTATGGACATGCATCATAACACCTGGCTTGCCATTTTGTCTTTTAACAGAAGCCCAGTTTGATAAAGAATCTGCTCTTTCTGCAGGTTTGAACATTTTGAGTAAAGTGGGTGCTCAGGCCCAAGTCACAATCTCCAGCTATCATGAGGATTCCAGTCTGGCTGGTCGATTTGCTTTGAACCTGAACATTGGACCAAGTTCTGGATATAAAACATAAAGATTTCTACTACCGTAGATTTACTTCCTAATGAAACAGCCTAACTTCAGAAGTTCTTTCTGCTTGCCAGATATGGCCATCTGTAACCAAGGCAGCCAAAGACTAGTTGCCCCACTGAGGATGGAAGGGCAGAAAGACAACTGGAACTTTTTCCTTAGCTGACATCACTAAGCCATTCTCCATTAGGATTTCTTGTTTGATAAGAATAATGAATTTTGCAACAAAAGAGAAGAGAAATTGTTACAGTATCTAACTTCGTTACCTGGCATATTCTATATACCTTTATTTGTTTATTTGAAATAGGAAAGGAAAGGGACGAAAACATGATGATTGGTAGGGGATGGGGAGAGGAAAATGGGGACAAAAACATGAGAAGGCATATCAGTGTGTGAGAAGTAATGCACCTACTATCTGGCAAATATAACTGTAACCTCTATACATTACAATACAAATTTAAAAAAATAATGAATCTTGCTTTATTTGAGATTTTTTTTTTCTATTTTCAGTCAAAGACATTTAGCTAGGTCATCAGGATTCAGAGTTTCAGTTTAAACATCTGAGGAGAGGAAGAGAAATAGAGGAAAGGAAGAGAGACAAGGAAGGAAGGGTGAGTGGGAGAATGAAGAAAGCAAGAGGAAATGAAGGAGAGGGGGGAATAAGCCATTACTATTATTGTCTAGGACTTTTCCAGTTCCCTGAATACCTGTCTCCTGGCATGGACATGTCACACTGTTCTGCAGGTTGTCAGTACCACAGTTGAATAAACGAATGCTGTGACAGCAGGGACTCATCTTGTTTACCTTTGTGGCTTTGGAAACAAAACATAGTTAAAGTACCTAGTAACTGATAAATTTTCATATCTGTATTTATTTACTGTACCCCTTCTTTTTTTCTCTTTCCTCCTCCTCCTACTCATGATGATGATAAAGATGATGGTGATGATGATGATAATGATGCAGCTGTACTAGTGTTTAAATGTATCCTTCCACTTAAGGCATGCTTCCTTCCGCCTTTTTTTTTTTTGCCATAATTACTTTTTAGGAAAGGTTTTTTATTTCTGTTCAGGGGTGGCCTCAGACCATGACCCTCCTGCATATGACCTTCTGTATAGTGGAGACCACAGGCATGGACTACCAAAGCCAGCCTATTAATTGAGGCATTATCCTCATCTCTGCCTCCTGAGTAGCTGGGATTACAGGTGAGAGCCACTGCACTCAGCTGCTCTGAACTTATTTTATTGTAATATTTTTCTTTATAGTCCTTTATATGAATAATTATATTTGAAGGTTAAAACCAGATTCATTTCAATTTTTATTTTCATAACTTTTTATTGTATTGACTAAGACCTCTTATTTTGTAACTGATAATTGTGGTTATCTTTATTGCATTTCTTTCATTTATTTATTTATTTTTGCCAGTTCTGGGGCTTGACTCAGGGTCTGAGTGCTGTCTTTGGGCTTTCTCAAGGCTAGCTCTACCACTTGAGCCACAACACCACTTATGGCTTTTTCTGTATATGTGGTACCAAGGAATCAAACCTGAGTCTTTGTGCATGCTTAGGCAAGCCCTCTACCACTAGGCCAAATTCCCAGCTCCTCTTTATTGCATTTCTTAATGTTTTAAGGAAATATTCCTATTATTTAGCAATTGTGATTTTTTTTTTTTTACCAGTACTGGGGCTTGAACTTGGAGCCTGGGCACTGTCCTTGGACACTTTCAGTTCAAGGCTAGTGCTCTGCCACGTGAACCACAGTGCCATTTCGGCATTTTCCATGTATGTGGTACCGAGGAATCAAACCCAGTACTTTGTGCATGCTAGGCGAGCACTCTATCACTAGGCCACACTCCTGGTCTCACATATTGTGATTTTTGTTGTAGTTTTTGTTATGAAGTTAACAAGCTTCCTTTCTATTCTCTTTATGCTAAGATTTTCTTTCTTTCTTTTTTTTTTTTTTTTTTTTACAAATATGAAGATAGCTAAAGAATGAACAAAATAACCTGTCATTTTTTAAGGACAAATTTTACCTTGTATACGTTTTCTTCTCAATTCCTCTGAATGCTGATAAAAGGGAAAAGTTGACTCATGTTGCTAGGTAACGTTGTTGTGATCAGCGTGACCTCTGTTAGGTATATGGATCTGACTAGGGAGGGTCTGTGTGTGAACTCTCAAGCTTGTTGTGAGGCTGTAGCTTTGAGCTTTATTAGGAATCCTTAGAAGTGGGCTTGCTGTTCATGAGAACTAGAAGCTGCAAGTAAGCCCATCAAATGCCCTACTGGCTTCTGTGTGAGATGGGAGGCTCTAAGCTGCATGGCTGTGCTCCCACCCTTGTGATGGCGTTTCCAGAGCTGTCATCTAGATGCCAGAGAGGAGAGCAGGTTGTGTAGCTCTCCCAGAGAAAAAGGAGCTACACTAAGCTTTGGTACCAGCTCTTTCCGAGGTCTCCTGAGAAGCTGCCTGCTGCAAGGCCTTTAGTGATTGGGGTGATCCAAAATGTGGTTTGACGTCTCACAGGGCATTTTGCAAGGCATCCAAGCAAAATACAGAAACAAAATGTTTACTAGGCTAAGTTTGTAACTCTCATCACCCCTAATATATAATTTTACTTATTAGATAATAATATTTCCATTGACTACAAGTTTGATCATAAAATAAGCATAGTATAATATGCTATCCTTTAAAAATTGGTATAGTTTATATAGAAAACCTCAAAGTGGTTTTTCTTCCAAACTTAAATATTTAGACTCATACTAAATAGATGGTATTTGCTATTCTAAAAAAATAAAATATATCTCATATAAATATATACTCAATATATATATATATATACTAAATAGACTAAGTAGACTATTTTAAGATGCTTATTAAGGTATAGGGATAGGTACTAATTAGGTATTTGCTATTTTATGATGTTTATTAAATGTAGCTAAAAATTCCTGGCAGCAGAGCACTAACTCACTGCTCAAGACCTTGGGCTAGGTCAGTTTATGCTATAAATAAATTAATAAATAAATAACATTCTTGGTCACGTGTAACTAGTGGCTACTATATTTGATAGTATACAGATATCTTTTTCATCAATACAAGAAGTCCTGTTATACTTCTGGGTTTTATTATATATATATATATATATATGCGCACACACACACACACACACGTACGTATGTATCCAGAGAAATTTGTATTTTTACTCTGTATGTTAGATGCCAAAAGAAAACTGCTAGTGAACTAGTTAGTATGGATTTCATGGGTAAAACTGAAGACTCTAGTATATTGTATATAAAATGCCCTACTAGAAGACTAGTACTCAGATTTGACTACTAGCATGTTATATTTCTCTTGAGATTCACCTTCTCATCATAGCCGGGATTATTATTATTTTTTTTTTTGCCAGTCCTGGGCTTGAGCTTAGAGTCTGAGCACTGTCCTTGGACTTTCTCCACCACTTGAGCCTCAGCACCACTTCCGGCTTTTTTCTATGTATGTGACACCAAGGAATCAAACCATGGTCTTTGTGCATGCTAGGCAAGCACTCTACCACTAGGCCAAACTCCTGGCCCCATAGAATTATTCTTTTAATTAACTGATTTTCCCTTTCTCAAGGATGGGGGAACATCGAGCCTGCTAGCCATGTAACTCTCAAAATCATCTGGAACATGACAGAACAGACACATACACTTCCTTCCTCTATGTGTCTCATCTTCCCTTGACTGTCTGCCTATATTAATAACATCATATGGCCTAGGAATTATGTTATTAATGTCTAGTAGCTTGACAGAGAAAAAGCTTCCCACCCCTGGAAGGGCCAAATTTATAGCTCAGTTTAATCCTCTGGCCTGGGACTTTGTTTTTTAAGGGTAATAAATTCAAGGTTTTTGTTGATACTTAGCCACTTTCAATGTGGCCCACCCACCTATAATCAAGTGAAGGAGCTTTATACCAGTGTCCCCACCCAATCACAGCATATACCCAGGTAACATGCCATGTCACCAGATGGAAGGTCTGACAATGTCCATTATCATGAAGGCACTTTGCTTGCATTTTTAAAATGTTTTTCAAAATGATATTTGAAGAAATTTAAGATTTATTTATAAGAACTTTGGGCTTGAAAGTATTGCTAGGGACATTCAACTAAGTATATTTTGAGTATCTTCAAGCTAGTGGAGGAGTTTGAATTAAAAAGAGGGTAGAGGGTTGTTTATGAAGGAGGTTCTTTAGGATGATGTTCTGAGCCTATGTATTTTCTCAGTGGAAAAATGCCAGTTCTTTTCTCTCTTTCATTTTACCTGAAACTTCAGGTCCATATTATATATGTCTTATATATTTAAAAAATGGCAGTGTGCAAAAACATATACCTTTTCGAAATGGAAAGACTTAGAAAAAAATCATATTAAATGAAGTAAGCCAGACTCAAAGAAACATAGGCTCAATGGTTTCCCTCATTTGTCATAATCAGTAGAAACCTTGGGCTCTCCTAGCAGAGATTTACAGTAGAACAAAACCTAGATACATAAGGCCATATAGAATGACGCTAAATGAGAGGACCTCCAGGATATAGAAACAAAAGCCACATAATGAGTGATTGTTGTCCTTAATGTATTATGTTATCTCTCATCTCTTTTGCTGTCCTTGGTTATCTCATATTGTTACAGTATTTCACCTGGTTATCTGATATATTATATATATGCATATTTGATTATTTGAAGTTGGATAGGAAAGGGAGGAAAACAAGATGGGGGTGGGGGAGGGCAATGGGGACCAAGACATGAGAAAGGGTATCAATGTATGTGAATTAATGCACCTTCTATCTGGTGAATATAATGTAACCCTTTTATTAATTACAATAAAATATATGAAAAAAAGAAAAAATAATTTCATGCTTTCGAAAATACTTATAAAGTAACTTGAACATTTCAGTGCAAAAGGCAAAATATTATTAGAACTAAAAACAGCCTCACTTTAAAAAGACTTGAAGTATTAAGTACTCACATGATCAGCATGGAACATATTTGGACAGCATATTTGATTTTTATGCTTCTAGTTGCTAACACAAGGACAAGAAACACAGAATTACATGATTTTTATGTGTTGACAACCAGAAACACGTAAACATCTGCAGAGACCAAACATTTCCTGGAACCAAACTCAAGCAGAAATGTGTCATGTGGCTCTTTGTTTAAAGAACGCAGTGAAAATGTCTTCAACCACAGCTATGTAAAAGATCAGGAGTGAAGCTCATGAGGACTTGGTTCTCTGGGAGGCAGAGTTGGGAGGTGCTGTGTGCCCAGGAAGGACTGGCGATTGGAAAGAGGTTCTGGAGGCTCCTAAGTCCTGGACTTTTTGCTGTTTGGAACTGTACTAAAGAAAGGAATTTAGGAAATTACCTTGTTAAATTGGGCCATTAAGTTTTGTTGTCTGTAAAATATTAGATATTGTCGGTGTGGTTTTTCTGTAGATGTCAATTTCATTCTATTTTTTTCCCTAGCTCTCTAAATACAGGACTCCAGTTGAGATAAATTATTTCGTTGTTTAGTGAGAAGCTTTTAGCTTTGAAGGAAGTCAGTGTTTTTCACAGAACTTTTAAGAATTGGTCTCATGGTTTTGCCCATACCAAAGTCTACTTCACTTCGGAATGGATAGCATGAATAATTTTTTTGAGGCTTGTGTCCATTATTACAAGTTTTCACAGCAGAAAGTAATTTAAGATCCCATAACCAAGATATAGGGAAGAAATAGCTTGTGCCTAAATGCTTGAGAGGCAACTATAGCCAACTACCCATCTTTCCCATGGAAATCTAAACTGAAAAACTCTCTTGGTCTGCTAGGATCAGTTAAATAAAAGAAATTGAAAAACAACATTGTATAAGAACTGTTGTTCTTATGCAGATGTTAAATTTCAGCTGTTTATGTAATTAAAATGCCCAGTAATTTCTCCTACTTATACCTTGCCAGCAATGTAAGAAGCTGTGCCAGTGGGTATTTTGCCAGGATGTTTTATTGTTTGCATTAAAAAAACTAATAATTGTGCAAAGGGGTTTCATTTCCACAAGTTAGGTTATGAGTATAATGTATCTTGATCAGTGTCATGCCTTCCATTGTTGTCTTTTATCTTCCCCATCTTATTCCTACCCTCAAGTTATAGAGACCAGTTTTTATATAATGTTCATTGAATAAAATGACTGTGTTTGTTCACTCTTCTTCCATGTGTGTGACCCTCCATTGTCCTCTCCCCCATAGTGTTTTCATAAAGATTACAAGTGACAATATAAATGACATGTTTGGCATGTAGTTTATTAATGATGACCATTAGTATTGTTCTTGTCGGTTTTTGTTTTTCCTTTTTAGTACTGAAGATTGAATTCAGGTTCCAGTGAATGGTAGATGTACCTTCTCACTGAGCTACATTTCTAGCCGCTCTACAGGCTTTTTATACTAGATTATTTTCAAGTATCTTTGGATCCCTACATATCCTGATCATGATTTTTCAGTACTGTATTAATTCATGTTGATTCTTTTTTTTAATTTTTTTTATTGTAATTAGTAAAAGGGTTACATGATATTTGCCAGATAGAAGGTGCATTAATTCACATACATTGATACCCTTTCACATGTCTTGGTACCCATTTCCCTCCCCCCCACCCCCCTAATTCATGTTGATTCTTAAGAAAAACATCTTGTGCTTGTGTGTGTGCGTGTGTGCGTGCGTGTGTGTGTGTGTGTGTTTGTGTGTTCTCTGAGATTTTTTTTGCTCAAGGCTAGTGCTTTACCACTTGAGCTACAGCTCTGCTTCTGGCTCTTTGGTGGTAAGCAACTGGCTTGGAACTGTGATCTGCAGATCTCATTCTCCTGAGTAGCTAGAATTACAGATGTGAGCCACTGGTGCCTGATGAAAATTTCTGTATTCTGGTAATTAAATTTAAGGTTGATGGTAATTCTGGAAATAATGCAATTAGTTTTGAATGCTTTAGTGAGCTGAAGCAGGCTTTGTAGCATTCATGAGTAGAATAACTCATGAATATCTGTGAAATTTAATTTAGCACATAAAAAGATTGCATTGATAAGATCTTCCTATAGAGTAAGAACTAGTGGAGACCTGGAGTCTGAGGATTAGAGCTAGAAGGGCACATCCTAGGGCTCTCAAAATTCATGCTTGCTTTTGAAGGGGAAGTTTAAAACACTTGCCTGTATACTCAAGGGATATCCTTGGAAAGTTAGGCAATTAGTGACAAACCTGAGAAATCGGCAGACGAACCACAGAAAAAGCAACCACAATTAAGCTCTTCCTCTTCCCCTACTGCCCTGTCTAAGCATCTGCACAGTCACAGTGACTCCTCACAGACAGCAAATAATAGAGCCTCTAGTGTAGCTCACGAGATTTATACGGTCTGGTAGACATAGGCTTCTAAAAACACACAAATTCATGTTTGGATGAGAGCTTTGAATCACATAGAGTACTTCCTAAACAAAGTACTTAAAGACTGGAACCATATGGAAGCAACTCAGAGAGAAAAAGACCACCTCCACCACCACAAAGCAGCAGCCAGTGGAGAAAACATGACTCTGCAGCAGAGAAAGAGAAACCTGGTGCTTTGGTTGAGTTGGGAGAAGGCCAATATAGCCTGATAGTAGAAAGTCACCAGTCCATGCAGGGTTTGGTGGCTCTATTGGAATTGTGTGGGAAGTTTCCAGCAAGATGGGAAGGGACAGGATGCAGTGGGAAAATAGCTTGGCTGAAGTGTATCCTGAGGAATGGAATGGAGTGGCAGGAGCAGAAAAAGAAAAAAAGCACCATCCTTTCTAGGGAAAAGATAGTATTAGTGAAAATATTCAGGGTGAAACAGTCTCAGTTTGGGTGTAAACATGGATTTGAGAATACTCTCTTTTTAGTAGAACTCTGTTAGTAGAACTCAGCAACAACAACAACAACAATATATATATATAGTCAGTCATGAGACTTGAACTCAGGGCTTGGGTCCTGTCCCTGAGCTCTTTCTGCTCAAGGCTACATTTTGAGCCACAGGGCCACTTCTGATTTGCTTGTAGTTAATATTAGATAAGAGTCAAGGACTTTTCCTGCTAGGACTGACTTTGAACTGTGATCCTCAGATCTCAACTTCCTGAATAGTTAGGATACTCCCCAAACATTTTCTTGTTAAGAAGAATGTCAATAGGGAGGGGACCGCTTGAAGGGATTGGTGATTTCAGTTTCTTTAATATTAAAATGAAACTTGTAGCAACTTTGTAAAAAATGAAAGGATTGAGACCATATTGAAATTTTTTCTAGGAAAAATACAATGAGAGAATCTCTTAAATTATCTCAGTGTATCAGTATATTTCACAATCAATTTGTTGATGTCTTAAGCATTGATATCATGTTAAGAAAGCTAGAAAAGTTTGCTTTAAGGTAGAGTGTTATTTTATGTTTAAGTAGACACAGTAAATAAAACCAGTTCGTTGGTCTAGTAAGCCAGTCTGTCAAAAGCTCAGCGTTTCACTTTCCAAAATGTTTTTATTTGAATGATACAGCAGGTTTCTGTAGGATAAAGAGTCGGATCACAATACAGGATGTGCATTTTATTACTCCAATTTATACTTCTCCTCCAAGAGATTTCTTAAAACAGAAGGCCTTTGTATTTTAATTCCAAGTATTTCTGCATAGATCACCTATCCCTCCAAAGCTATGAGTTCAGGCTCATTTGAAAAATAGTAAGAAAGGAGAAAACAGGTTATTTCCTCTTGTCACCTACTAGAGATCTGTTTTTCTGGTGCCTCTACTCTTTCTCACACATTTGTTTTTCAGGATTAGAAAAATTGGAATATTTTGTCCACTTGAATTGTGTGCTTCACTGATGGGAGCTGTGGCTGCTGGTTTGTGGGACATGGCTGGCAATGGCCTGGAACTGCTGAGGACGTAGGTGTCTGCCTGTTTGTGTCTCTGCTTTAAAAAAGGAATATGTTAGAACTGTAATATTTTAAAATATTATGCATTTTAACTGGATTCTTTAAATTTTGTTCCTGAACAATTATGATAATTCTAATAAGTATTTGTAAATAGTAGATTCTAGGATAAATTAATGCCCTAATGATAAAAGTGTCATTTAAGAAACGTAGTGAGTTCTTACATGAATATTTGAAATGTATGAAAATACTCTATTCCATGCTTCATTTCACATTTACATTATAAAATGCAAAAATAAAGGTAAAGCAATTACTAATAATCTTTTAAGTACAACTGTAGCAGTATGAAAATTTTCTTTTAATATAAGTTGGTTTTGGCTAACTGGAGAGATTCCAGTTTAGTAGAAATTGAATTTTTATTAGTTTCTATTTTTTAAAAAAGTAATCATTTTTAATGCTAATATATATAAGATGACAGAATTTTCGCAGATTTAGTTTTACTTCATCAAAGAGACTGGAGTAGGAGGATATTCATTCTTTGAGTCAAAACACCTGGTAAGTTCCAAGTACCAGGCCATTTATGTTAATATAAGTGCCCTCTCTCTCTAAATAAAAAGCCATTATTTTTTCTGTTTCATTGAAACTATTTTTAACAAAATTAGTAAGCTATGACGTTGTACCAGAAACTTAATTTGGAATTTTTAGTTGAAAACAGTAAGTAAATCTATATGATAGTCCTCATCTCAATTGGATGATATGGTTTTGCTCAAAATCTGTGATATCTATAATGGTAGTCACTAGCCATAATTAACTGTTCAGTTGAGACAGGATCTTGCTACATAGTCCAGGTTGATCTCAAACAAAAGATCCTCCTATCTCAGACTTCTGAGTTAGGGAATTGGGATTATAGCTTTGTGTCACCACACCCAGATGCAAAAGTTTGACATTACCTGTGGCTAAAGAGATATTTTTTTCTTTAGGATAAATTGATCTGTATCATCATATATGACCACCATTCTTTAGTCACCCAGTACTAATTCTGTAGTCACTCAGCTTTCTGGTCTGTGGATAGCTCAGTTAATATAAACCTTTATTGTTTTAAGAATATGATTCTTTGCTATGGAACTATGAACAAAAAAGCTGAACAAGATGCCCATCAAGCCCCAATTTATACCAGCACCAAAACAAAATAAAAAAGAATCAAGTATTTATTTAATCTACAAATGTGCCACTTAGGCCTCTGTGGCCAGTATCAAACAGCGTGAACAAAATTGGGGTTCAGGGAGGTAACCGTCTAGCAGAGAGACTTAGATCAAATAAATAAAACATATGAAATATTAGAAAGCAGTAAGTGCTTTAGAGAAATATGAGATATACTAGGGTTGTGGTTTCGGTGATGCATGAGTTGTTCAGGAAAGGAACCTGTGGATAATTGGAGAACAGTGTTTTGGTAGAAGGACTAGTAAATGCAAATACCCTTGGGCAAGGATGAGCCTGGCTAGTTTGAATAGTGGGAGGCAGCTAGTGGATGGTATAGAGTGAGCACACAGGACAGGAAGAGATGAGAGAAAGTGAGTCACATGCTGTGAACAGTGATGGTGCTTGAGACCATAAACAAAGGAAGTAATGAGAAATAATGGAAATCTAGTTCTGTGGTGCTATGAAATTGGATAAGGGATGAGAGGAAGGTATCAAGAATGAATCTGAACTTGTCAGCTTGATAAAAGAGTGGGTTGCTGTTGATTAGATGGGTGTAAGTTGGGGAGGAACCAGTCTGAAAGAGCCCAGTTCCTTTAAATGGAAATGGGAAGGTCAAAAAAGCAACATTCCATTCATGGAAAGAAGAGGGCTGATGGAGAACTTTTGAAGTTATCTACATCTGCTGTTAGTCAAGACTCATAGGAAGAATTGAGAATACTAAGAGAGTGAGACTACAGAAGAGGAGCTACCTGGGACCTGAGGTTGGGAGATAAGATGGCAGCAGTAAAGGGGATGGACATTTAGTCATAAGCCTTGCAGCACTGCTGACAGGTTAGGTCAGGGGAGAGCTGAGAATTAATCATTTTAGTCCAAAAAATATTGGGGACCTAGAAATTGGTGGATACTAAAGTCAGAGTAAAATACAGTCAAAGGGAAACTGAGAGGAAGAGGAGGGAAATGGGTTCAGACCCTCTTTTTGAGGAACTGTGGAGTCAGTGGGGCTAATGAAATGTTTGGTTTGGTTAAGATGAGAAAAATAACAGTTTCTTCCAAGGCATTTACTTAGAGAGATTTTAAGTTACCTTTCTAAAATGGCCTGCTAGATGCATGACGTTGAAAACTGGCATGTGTTGTTGTGAGATCAGGGAGTGTTTCCCTCCAAAGAGGATCTCATAGAATTGTTTGGGGCTACAGGAGAAGAAGGAGAGTGATATGGAAGAGGGAGGAGGAAGAAGAGTGAATGAATGAATGAATGAACTTGGATTCATGTAGTGCCACACTGATTATGCCAGAGATTATTCTTGGAATTGTTATGAAGTTTGGCTTTATTTCTTCCTGCTCAGGTCCTTAGCCACGTTCTAGTCATTAAAAATCATAAGAGCTGAATTCCAGTAGTCATTTCTGTAATCCTAGCTACTCAAAAGACAGATCTAGTTCACACCCAGCCCAGGCAGGCACGCGCGCACACACACACACACACACACTCTCTCTCTCTCTCTCTCTCTCTCTCTCTCTCTCTCTCTCTCTCTCTCTCTCTCTCTCTCTCTCTCTCTCTCTCTCTCTCTCTCTCTCTCTCTCTCTCTCTCTCTCTCTCTCTCTCTCTCTCTCTCCTGTTGCCAATTATCCACCACACACACACACACGTCTCCTGTTGCCAATTATCCACCACACACACACACACGTCTCCTGTTGCCAATTATCCACCAAAAAGGTAGAAGAGGAGCTGTGGTTCAAGTGGTGAAGCACTCGCCTTGAACAACATCAAGAAATACTCAGGGAAAATACTGAGGCCCTGAGTTCAAGACTTGGATCAGCAAAAAGAAAAGAAGAAAGAGAGAAGGAAACCAAATAAAAAATAACAAAAGGAATGCATTTAAACTAGTTATCTATAACTAAACATATTGAAAAGCTGATGTTTGTGAGTTAATTTTTTAAAGGAAGTTGCTGAAATATTTGCAGCAATTAAGGCAACGATGTGCCTAAGGTCACACACAGTGGAACACAGCAATAATATCTAGATTTAACATCCAAATTGTGATTCTTTTTTTTTTTTTGCCAGTCCTGGGGCTTGAACTCAGGACCTGGGCACTGCCTTTGGGCACTTTTTCCTCAAGGCTAGCTTTCTGCTGCTTGAGCCACAGCATCACTGCCGGTTTTTCTATGTATGTTGTACTGAGGAATTGAACCTATGTCTTCGTGCATGTTAGGCAAGCACTCTTATCACTAGACCAAACCCCCAGCCTGTCATTGCTGGTTTTCTCTGTACTTAATTGGAGATAAAAGTCTCACTGACTTTAGTGCCTGGGCTGGCTTTGAACGGCCCTCCTCAGATCTCAGCCTCCTGAGTAGCGAGGATGGCAGGTGTGAGCCACCAGCACTGAGCTGTAACAACAGAGTAGTGATGCATAAGCTCCAATCCTATTTGTATACCTCTTGACACGAGTCACTCTTCTTCACCTTGAAACTTCTAAATGATCAAGCTTATGCTGCAATAAAATTTAAACATTACCAATTTATTATGAGTGCGTTGACATTTTGACAGAACAGAAGTTAAAATTAGATTTACCAGTTGCTTCAGCAGCATCTTTTGGTAATATGTGGATAGTGTCTGCTTTCAACTTAGTCTTGGAAATGTAATTGTATGCAGATCATGTGCTGTGGTAGAATGTGAAAAAGCCTTGGAATTTGACATACAGACATTGAGCTGCAGTTCTCTAGTTGAGAAATCTCAAGCAAATGAGTTGCTGTTTTGTTGTCTATGAAGTGCAGATGTACTCCACTATCAGGAAATGGAAAGGCCTTCGCTTGGGCTGGAGTGCCAGTGTAAACATGCAATTTCCTTTTGTGCCACATGAGGGAGTGTCTGTATTACTGTTCCCTTGAGCTGACATTTGAATTATTGTCTAAGAACTGAAATTTCAGGGATGAAAACATGACTGGGGGAAAAAGCATGAGAAAGATTTGGGGCAGTGTTAAACTTGAAATGGTTGGAACAAAAGAACTTCCATTTGTAATGAACATTTGCTGCTGTCTAAGAATTTTGATTTGTTTTCTCCCTAATTTGCAACTAAACTATTCGATGATCTTTCATATTAAACAAATATGTAACTCTAGACTAGAGTTTTAATAGTCTTGAGATGTTAATAAGTAAATTAGATTGTCTTTTCTTGATGATTTAGGTATATATTAGTGGCCCAGGCCTGTAATCATAGCTTCTTGTAAGGTAGAGATTGAGAGATCATGGATTAAGGCCAGCCTGGACAGAACACCCCATCCTAACCACCCTCCCCTCCAAGAAAAAAGAAAAAAAAAAAAAAACGCAAGATACCATCCACATGAAGTGATACATGTCTATCATTCCAACTATGTGGGAAGTAGAAATAGGATTTGGGGCCCAGGAATAAACATAAGATCGTATTTGAAAACCACTAAAGCAAAAAAAGGACTGGCAGCATAGCTCAAATGGTAAAGCACCTGCCTAGCAAGTTCAGGTACTGCCAAAAAATAATGACTCATAAAATAGTAAATTAGAAAAATCTTTTTGTCTGTTCCCCACATTCTTTTTTTTTTTTTTTTCAATCTGAGCTCGATCTTTGTTGTTCCCCTACAGGATATGTTACTGTCATACATAACCCAGAAGGTTGGATGAGGATGAGGAAAACATGGTTTCTGTGACTTAAGCCTAGTGATAAGGGATTTGTTTACAGCAAAACTTGAACTTTTGGGCCAGGAGATTGGCCTAGTGGTAAGAGTGCTTGCCTAACATGCACAAAGACCCAGGTTCAATTCCTTGGTACCACAGCTGTAGCACAAGAGGTAGAGCTGTAGCCTTGAGAGTCCAGGGATAGTGCTCAGGCCCTGAGTTCAAGTCCTAGGACTGGCAAAAAAAAATGAACTTTTGAAACCAAAATCAATGCTAAACTAAGTGACATTTGTCATTGAATTGTTACCTAATGAATAAAGTAAACATGCATCTGTATCTCGGGTACCAAATATTTCATATTAATGAGTCTTTTGATTATGAGCACATTTTATTTTATTAACTGTAATTCGAATGCTTTTTTGTAGTATAAAATATTCTGAATTTAAAAAGAATAATCATAAACATATCTTTTCATTAAAGTCAAATGCACTGTCAGTGTTTCAGACACTGACATTAGTCTATAGGTCCAATTCACACATTTTAAGTGTCATGAATTGAGTTTTATAAATGTATCATGATTTTAAACTCCTTTGGACAGACTTGAAGGTTTTTTAGCTTTTTTATTATTGACAAAGGTATGTTATGGGCATTTTTAACCTACCTCCATAAGGTAGGTACCCAAAAATTTCAAGGATACTTAAAACTTCAGATTGACTAGGAAGGAACTTCTCCTGGAAGTAATTTTATCTCCTGCTGTAGCCTTCTGAGCAGGTCGTTGTCAGTCTTGAATTCTGCCTGTAGTGTGGTTTGAAATGACATTTTTTGTAGTTTTAATTTTACTTATTACTGATGAGATTGAGAACTTGGGAATTTATTAGCTATTTGAATTTCTTCTGTGAAAGACTCTTCTAATTCAAGTGGCCATTGGTGTTTTTTACTTATTGGTGTGTAAGCAATCTTTGTATATTCTGCATATCAATTGTTATATGTACTGAGGCTTTTTGCATGTAGGAGGCACTTTACCTCTGAAGCCATGACTCTAGCTGTTCTTTATGCTTGTAGTTTATTCTCCCTGTGTTGTCTGGGTGACCTCAGATCATGATTTCTCTGTCTCTCTTCTCCCAAATAGCTAGCAAGCATGTGCCACCACATATGGCAAGCCTTTGCTTTTTTTTTTGGTCGTGAACTCTGGCACTGAGCTCGTCAGTGCAAGGCTACCACCCTGCTCCTTGAGCCACAGTGCCACTTCCGGTTTTCTGGTACTTAATTGGAGATCAGTCTCACTCACTTAGTGAGACTCTTTGTACCATGCTCCTTGGATCTCAGCCTCCTGAGTAGCTAAGATTACAGGCATGTGCAACTGCACCCAGCAAGACTTTGCTTTTTAACTTACTAAAAAAAAAAAAATGAATGATCAGTCCCTTCTTTTGGTCATTATTTTTCTGTCTTAATATAACAGTTCTTCTTGGGGCAAAACTAATATAAAAATATTCGCTGCTGTTTACTGAAAGTTTTCACAGTTCATCTAACATGAAGTTTTATGTATAGCATGAAATGCTGTAGTACCTTTTTTTTTTTAAAATGGAAACTGCGCATCCGCCAGAGCCTTATTTCTGTGTATGTCCTTTCTGCTACACAGCTTTCATCTATGTGGAGCTAGATCTTTCTTTGGGGCCTTGGGTTCTTTATCCTTGCTTCTCCGCAAACTTGATTTATTATGTTTCAGTTTCTCTGTTATGTCCTGTTGTCTGGTATATTTTCTTTCCTTTTTCTTTAAAGTTATTGCTGCTTTTGCCTTTTGTCTTTCATGTAAACTTCCGATTTCTATTCCAAGGAAAACCTTGCTTTGATGGAAGTCATGCATTTAATCTATAGACTAACTGGAGGAGAATTGATTCGCTGTGTGATTGGTGTTTTCTAACCATGACTACTTTATCATCTACACTTAAGTCTGTTGCATATAATATGTAAATGAAAGATATTAAAGATAGATGTCTCTTCATTAACACTTTATTGGTTATGTGCCACTCATCACTTAAGTATTATTAACTAGTAGCTATTATTTTATTGTCTTTGTTGGCATTCAGATGAACATATTTCACAATGATGATTATTAAATTCACATCATCCATTGTGAAATTATATGTAAATATCCACCTGTGCTTTATTCTAACAATACCACAAGTTTTACGTAATATTTATGTGAGGTCTATTTGGGTGAGAAATGTTAGAAGCATATCTTAGTTTTTTCCTTTATGATTAGCCAGTTTGGGGATACTTTATCCTCGGTTCTGATTTGCTTTGACTGTTTTGAGGGGCCATCAAGTAACCATCTAACAATGCTCATGAATAGCAGGCACTGAAATGTCTGCATATGTGTATTGGTTTGTAAGATTTGTTTGATTTATAGAGCCATGTTACTTTCCTTTGCTACATCTGCGCATTCTAGATCTCCTGGCCCCTATTTAATTTCTAGAGCTGTATGTGGCAGAACCTGGCTATCATTATTCTTGATTTTTTTTGAGGGGGGGGATTCTGGGTGGTCTCTGAATGACTTGTCTTTCAGATGAACTTTAAAAAAATTTGGTCAAGTTAAAGAAAACCTCAAGATTTTTGATTGACAGTGTGTTAATTTTCTAAAAAAACATTTAAAGACACATTTTAATTTTCTGGCCTGATGAGTGCTACATGTTCATTCATCTGGTTCATAAATTTCTGGAACTTTTTGGTTTGAGCAGATTAGTCCCCAGATTTCTTGTTGGATTGAAATTCAAAGCAATTAAATAAATCAATTGCACAAAACACTTAGCATGCCACATGTTTGTTCTGTAAAGACAAAATGTTTCTCTGTATTGAACAGCACTTTGAGGGCTTTTCTCCTCCCAAAATATGGCAGGCCTGGTATCACATGTTCCTTATTGGACAGAGTCTTAAAAATAATAATTTATGTGCTGTTTGGTTGGGAAATATTTTCTCTCGTGGACTACTCTCTCCCAGGAAGTTTTAAAGTGATCCAGGGTCCACACTCCTCTGATTGTCCTTGGTGATGGTAAGTATGGAGAATATCGAGTCCTGTTAAGTCTGACTTTGTCACCCTGCTTGGGAACTGGTTGTGGAGTTTGCTCCGAGGTGTATGAAGGCTGACTTGCCATGTTTTCACAGAGTGCCCATGGCTCCCAGCCAACCTGTTTATTCTTTGTCTTTCTTTCTTGCATAAAATTGCCTATTTTTCACTTCAGATGGGGGTGTGAGGCAGTTCTGAGATTTGTGTTCTTGTTATATGTACACCATCTGTGGTCTCCTGGCATGTCAGACAGGTTCCCATATTGGCCGAAGTGTCAGTTTGGTCAGCACTTAAGATGGCTAGAATCCTAACCTGTCTCATCTCTGTCCTTTCAGCAGCAAATGCCACAGCTCTCATCTGAAGTACATTGCTTTGTGCTGTGGCTCAGGTTTTTTAAAATCAGTTCTTTGCAGAGATAGTATAGACAATTGTCACGTGTCTCTCAGTCACTCTCCTTGCTGCTTCTATGTTGTCATGTTACATTTCAAAGTAAAGAATAAACAGTGGTTTACTATTACTAAAAGGAGTCCAGATTTCATTCGTGTTATCCTAATGTCCATTTCCTGTTTCAGGGTCTCTGATCTGGGTATATTCTCTAGTTTTTTGTTTTTTTTTTTCCCCTGACCATCAGACACGCTTCATCAAGAGTGATACACCATTTTTCTCACATCCATGTGAAAGGAATGTGCTTTCTCTCTAGACTTAGTACTTTTGAGCACTTTGGTCACTATGGTATAGTTTTCTGTACTATGAATGTGCTTTCTCCCCCTTCCATACTCTGCCATGGAATCTAATCTGCCCTGCCATGGAATCTAATCACTAAATACAGTATAATCTCAATTTTAAAGTTTTGTTACTTCTTTCTTGGTACCTTGCCTTACATTTGAAACCCAATCTATTTTTTGCTGTTGTTGTTGTTGTTTTTCCATCATGGGCTTGAATTCTGGGCCTGGGCATTGTCCTGAGCTCTTCAGCTCAAGGCTAGCACCACTTCCAGTTTTCTGATGGTTAATTGGAGATAAAGAGTCTCACCAACTTTAAGTGCCCCAGGCTGGCTTTGAACCACCATCCTCAGATCTCAGCCTCCTGAGTAGCTAGGGTTAGAGGCTTGAGCCACTGGCACCTGACCAGACCTACTTTTTTTTTTTAAATAGGACTCTGAATATATAGATTCTGCATTTAAAAGTAAACACAAGAAGAAATGGAAACTGCCTCATTCAAAAATGGCTTACAGTGGTGAATAGCATGCTGAATTTGCCTAGCAGTCACTAACATTTGGTTTATTGGTTTTACTTTCAAATCTTCATAATCTGTAAACTCAGTCAGCTGCTCCTCCATGCTCAGATGGCTGCACAGACTGTTATTCTTCTAGCATTAAGACTCTTTTTCCTCTTACTGATGGAAGATAAAGTTTAGCACCAGAATAGTTAATCCATACTGAGGCTTAGTTCCTACATACCACAATATACTTATTCTAATTAATTTGATGGAAACATTTCTGTGTATAAACTTGTCTTAAAGTTTTAATATTCTTTTCTTTTTTTATTGTCAAGGTAATGTATTGAGGGGTTACAGTTACATTAACCAGGTAGTAGGTACATTACTTCTCACACCGTGTTACCCCTTTCTCATGTTTTTGCCCCATTTCCTTCCCCCCCACCCCTCTCAATCATCTTGTTTCCCCCTTCCCTTTGCTATTTCAAATAAACAAATAAACATAAATACAATATACCAGGTAACAAAGTCAGATACAATAACAATATGAAATTAACCAAAGGGCAACAAAGAGAAGAGAAATAACATAGTACGTTAAGAACAACAATCACACAAGATAAAGCTCTTGTTTCCATATCCTAGAGATCCTTTCATTTAATCTCATCCTATATGACCTTACGTACCTAGGTCTTGAGCTATTGTAATCCTCTGCTAGGAGAGTCCTAGATGTGTACTAATTATTACAAATGAGGGAAACCATTGAGATTAACACCAGTTGTGACACTGTCAAGGTATTTTAGCCTTTCACACTCCTCTTCTACCTAAAGTAGGTGAGCCTTAGGAATGCAGAATTTTGATAGTTGTTTTTGTGTTGTTTGTAGAATAAAAGTCTTAATGAATTTGTGGATTTTGTCTGATTATTCTTTCTATTCAGGTGACCATACATTTTTACTTTGTCTATATTGTTTTAGCATGTGATCATAGTGTTCTAGAAATGATACAAATGATGCAGATGTTCATTATATCATTACTACAATTGTATCATTGTTGATGATATGTTTTAGAAAAATTACTGTTTAAAAGAAAAGCTGTGGAGGGAAAATAATGACAAATTTCATGATATCCAAAATGACCCATTTTGTGAACCCACATTTATAGGCATTTACCCATAGTTACATTTCTTTAAGGCAGAATGGCTAAATGTCTTTTTTGTTTTCTTTTGTTTTCAGAATATTGGAACTTAAAGGTTCCTCTTACATGTGTTAATGTGAACTTAATTTTTTTCTTTTTTCTTTTTTTCATTACTGGGTTGTTCAGTTTCCTAATGTAGGTGGGATCACAAATGTGCTGTATCTACCATGTCCAAATCTATTGAAAAGGATGGGCATGGACCAAGATGCTACGATTTCAGGCATGAATCACACAACACATAGCTTACTTAAAATTTTTGAAGTGTGTTAGAGTTGTCTTTTTAAACCAGTTTTAGAGTTCAGTTCCAGGAGAAAAAGTCCAAAAAGTGCATTTTAATAGGTCTGTTGCTCACTTTATGGTCACTTGGTAAGTCAACTAAAACCAACAATAATGTTTTTACTCAACCGCAGGGGAAATCCTTTCCTTGGCCCTTGGTTCTGCTTTCAGTGAGTCAACAAAGACTCTTAAGTTCATGTGGGGGATTCCCACACAGGCCATGTTTCATAGATATATAGAATGTATGATGTTATTGCTTACTTTTTATAACTTAAGTGTGTAAAGCCTATTGAATGTACCATTACTTTGTTTTTAATATTTCTCATTCTTCTTTTGTTTCTATGTTTGGATGTATAAGAGTGCATATCATAAATGTAGAACAATGATAGATATGTATTCAGGTAGTTTAAAGATTTCTTTTAAATATTTATGATCTTTGAGTATATCTCTGGCTACTTGTTGTGTGCAGCAACTAATGAAGAGACCCTATAAAACTTTGGATACAGGGTTTCTCCTTATCTGCCTAATGTTTTATTAGCTAATTAACTGACCAGGCCCTCTCAGGATAACTGCAGCTTGCCCATCCTTTGTGCTCCCAAAGCAGGACATGTGCTTACTACTCAGATCTGGCAGATATACCTGCCATAGTGACTGTTCAGGCCAGTTTCCAGAGCATTGAAGTGATAGTCAAAGGTGGTAAATGTCTATCTTTCGGGAAAATACACTGGATAAAAGCTGTGTTGTAATAACCACATTATAAGAGAGTGCATGGCTTCTAAGAGGGGAGGGGTTTTATTCCTATTGGAGTTACTCTACTCTGCGACTCACTGTAGGAATATGACACCTCTTCCCCTGTAGGTAGACAGGAGCCTTTCAGTGTTCTACCACACTGCAGGCATGTTTGCACAATGTACCAAAGGGAAGTTTTAATGCAAACAAAACTTATAACTGGTCTACAGGAAGCATGGTCTCTTGACCTTTTCCTCTGGCACTGTGTCTGGTCCTCCTGAGAGATTGGTTCTTGCAGGGAGAATCCTATGGATCTCAAAGATCTAGAGGAGTTGGGGGAGAGGGAGTGGTGGTAGCTGAGATAATCATCTCTTAGACATGCATCAAAAGTCCGACAGACAGTAAACATGATAAATGTTTTCCTGGTCTACCCTTAGGCTTGAACACCTCACAAACATACTTAACATGACATTTCCATGAACTAAATTTTCATAATGTACTAAGGAAAAGATTTAATTTCTGCAAGGATACTTTAAAGTTGTTATCCCTCTTCTATTTCCATCCTCTAAATCCCCTGTGTTTTTCCTCTGGTTTTAAACTTTTAAGAGATTTTATTCTGAAACCCCACTTCCTCTCTCAGATTGGCACTGCCATTTCACAAGTATTTGTTTCCGTGCCTAGTCAAGAAAGGAATACTGGTACTACCTGACTCTACCTTCACCTTGACCCAGAGTAAGACTGCTGTCCCTCAGGTCAGAGATGGCATTTCGAAGAAGGTTGCTAAGCTATACAGGAATTACCACTTTTCTTTTTAAAATGATTGATTGATTGATTGATGAGTCATGGGACTTGAACTGGGCCTGGATGCTGTCCTTGAGCTTTTCAGCTCAAGGCTACCACCTGCCTCTGGGCCTGGGCGTTGTCTCTGAGCTCTTCAGCTCAAGACTACTGCTCTACTCTAGAACCAAGCCCCACTTCCCATTTTCAAGAGGTTAATTGGAGATAAGAGTCTCAGGTTCTTTTGTGCCCGGGTTGGCTTTGAACCTTGGTCCTCAGTTCTTAGCTACTCCTATTGCAGGCATGAGCCACCACATCTGGCTATAATGTTTTAATTTTTAATTCGATTGTAAAGGTAGTGTATAGAGGGGGGTTAGTTACATAAGTATAGTAATGAGTACATTTCTTTTTGAACAGTGTTAACCCCTCCCTCATTTTGGCCCACTCCCTCTCTCATACATTATCCTACTCCCCGCCTCCCTTGCCAGGTGTAAAGCTCATTGGAGTTTCTCAGCTTTGCCTCCCTCCACAGCATTTAAGGTGCAAAAATAAGTTTTAGCATTAGATTACTCCATCTGATGTTGATTTGGTCCAAACCCCAAGCACCCAAAAGTGCATCCTTACCTGGAAGGTAAGGTGCTGTATGTACTGTAACCATTTAGCATTTTGAGGAAAGCTGTGTAATGGGATGGGACAAGGGGGACTCAGCAATACCCAGAGGCACAGTGACTATTTTCCCTTGATGTATCTGTCCATAGGCTTCCTTCTCCAGTCTTCACATTTGTCTTTTGTAAAAATAATTTATCACTATCTTTTCAATGTATTGCCATTAAAATAACCCTTTCCCTTAATAAAATGTATGAGTATTTTGAGGAATGTGCATTTTGCTCTAAATTTTATGCATATAGGACTTAGTGTCTTCAACTTTTATTTGCTAGAGACCTATATTCAAAGTGAAAATCACCTTTGTTTTTCTAATGTCATCTAGGCTGCAGATTTGTCCAGCTTGATAACTCAGGAGCACTGATGTGTGGAGCAGAGCAGGAAGACAACCTGCCAGCTCTAAAACGAGAGCGCATTCCCACTCTTTCAGTCAGAAGGTTTCCTAGGCAACCACTTAAGCCATAATTAAAGATGAGGAACTAAAATATATTTTCTTGAGAATTTTAATCCTCAAATGCAATCTTTGTCAGATTGAGATCACGGTGTGCATTTTTTTTCATTTTAAAGTTAAGTAAATAAAAAACTCAACATTTAATTATAGAAGGGCACACACTATCATTAAGATGTGTACACATATATGTTTGTGATTGTTGTGCATTTATCTTTATCTTTTAATATTCTTTCTCTGAATGGATTGTTTCATATCTATCTGCTTTATCCTGGTTCATCTGGGAACCAGATGGGAAGCTGTTGCTCCAGGTGATTGGATTTTGATTGGGAAGCAGTGTTTTTCCTGCTTCAGTATCTGATTTGTTAGCATAAGAAGGCTTTCTAGCAGGTGAAGAAGAGTTTATTGATCATGTATTTTACCTTTTCATGTCCAAGCCTGGGTTTGTATTATTCAGATGCTTTATCCTAATATTTACTGTTTTGTGGCTCAGCATTAGGCAAGGAGAAACATCTCAGTATCCTTATCCTTTCTACAGGAGATTCTAACTTGGCTGACCTGAACATATTTTCTTTCCTCTGTGGGACGCTACCACTCTGAGAATTAACATGAACTTTCATGAAACACTATTTTCATGAATAAGATGACTTTTCTATACACTAGGAAAGAGAAACATGTCCTACTAGTTAGATAAGTGTCATTATATTCAGTTGGTTTAGAAATAATACATAATTGCAAAAACCAGAATGTCAAAACAATAACAGGCTGGGAGTTTTGCCTAGTGGTAGAGTGCTTGCCTAACGTGCACGAAGATGCAGGTTTGATTCCTTGGTACCACATACATAGAAAAATCTGGAAGTGGTGATGTAGCTCAAGTGGTAAAGTTCTAGCCTTGAGAAAGCCCAAGGACAGTGCTATGGCCCTGAATTAAAGCCCAAAGACAGGCAACCCCCCCCAAAAGACATTAATAACGTCATTTTTTTCAGAAGGATGATGCAGTTGCTTTCTTGAGTGGAGAATGGGGGCCTCAGGCATCTATGAACTTTATGAACATTGCCATCTTAGTTTGAAATCTTTGGGATACTCTAGTTGTTTCCCTTTTATTGCCAACTGTTTTGAGATATATCCATCGTGTACGGTGGCAGTTTCTGTACGGAAACATTGTCATTATGGTTTATTTTTTTACCTCCTAGATACGTGGACCATGATAAAGCTGTCACTGCAGAAGCTGGCTGGGAGCCAGATTCTGGATATTTTGTTTTCCTCTTCCCATAGTAAAAGTAAAGTTTTTTCTAATTCTTGGATTTTTAAAATTACTAATTGAAACTTCATGAACAAGATAGGTTGTAAACACACTGTGATCCTTTTTGTGTGTGTGCTGGTCCTGGGGATTGAACTCCAATCCTGTGATTTGTTCCTGAGCTTTTTGTATAAGGCTAGCACTGAATCACTTGAGCCACAGCCCCACTTCCAGTTGTTTTTTTTTTTCTAGTCTTTTCTGTCCAGGTTGGCTTTGAGCCATGATCCTCAAAGCTCAGCCTCCTGATTAGCGAGGATTTCAGGTGTGATTACTTTTAATACCTGTCCACGCTTAGGAAGCTTGTTTTGGTTGATATTCCAATGTAAATGCAGTAAAAGCTACCAATAGTCTTCTAGAAGAATAAGAAAACTGATGGTTTTCTAAAGTTGTCAGATTTCCCCATTACATACTTTTAGTAGTAATATGAAGTTCTGTACTTTTAAGAGTAGAAGTTGAGATATTAAAAGAATATCAGACCTGTATACCTTCAGTGCAAGTTATTATATAAGACCTTTAATATTTCTACTAATTTAAAAAATTAATGGAAAAATTTACTTACACCCTGATATAAGCATATGAGCAAATATGTGAACCCTTGTAAAAGTTTTAGGATACTTTCTCTGCTCTCAGAGATTTATTTACTTATGGAGTTATTGGGATTTGAATTTAGGCCTTGTGTTTGCTAGGCCTACAATTTGAGCTGCTATTATTTTTCAGGTAGGGTCTTGTGGTTTTGGTTAGCCTCAAACAGTGATCCTCCTACTACTTCCTACCAAAGGCTTTCCACAGCCGGAATGTAGCAGGAATAACAGGCTTATCAGGGAGATGGGTCACTCCATCTTCATGCAACAAGCTACTCTTTGACACATAAGCCCAGTGTAACCCATCCTTTTTTAACACCTTGTGATTGTTACCTGTTGACTTTCTCATTTCTCTCATTACATCATGAATGACTGCCCCTTTCTCAACCCTGCCCAGTCCACTTCCCTGATGGATGTCATTTTCCCAGCTACTTTCCTGACTGCTTAGAGTTTGGGGTCTTATATACCAGTAGTGATTTTCTCCTCAAACACCCCCCTAACTCACACACTCTCTCTCACCCCTGTTCCCCCAGCCACACATACTTCTTATGGCTCAGACCCACATTTGACCTCACTCTTATGCTTATTCACCTGTTCACCTGTTTTCTTTTTGATCCCAGTAATACTGCCTGCCTACCAACTTTCCTTCACACTTTAGTTTTCCTCCTAGCCAACTAAGACTTTTGTGTTTCCAAGTATAAGCTACTCTCTTCCCAAATCCGTCTATTTCCTGACACCCTGAGTCTTCTGTTAGCACCTGGACTGCCAAGTTGTGTGGAGAGAGTCAACAGTGTAGACGAGGACCTGTTGCATGGTTTCAGGCAGGTACAGGCCAGCACTGGGCTCCATGTCCTCCTAGCTGCTATAATTTCTTCTTATAGAGGCTACTGCAGGTCTGGACTGCACTTTTCATACTCTTCCTGCTTTCTTTCTCTTTTTCCCTCTGCACTTGATCTCCCTTCTTCTACTTTACAGACCCTTAACAGGCTGTTACACAGAAACAACTTCCCCTCTTCCCCATTGTCCACATCTCACCTTCATCTACTGGATAATGGCATCTAATGCCACTATATGTGGTAGCAGAAGTTGATTTGTCTTTTAAATTATCTTTAAGAAGTTGTTCAAAGGGTTTCAATTCAGCATATCAACTAAGGAGTACAATGCATCTTGATTTATGTCATCCTTCCATGTTCTTCCCCCATCTAGGTATCTATTTCTTGACAAGAAGACAATTCTGGCCACTTACTGGTGACACATGATTATTATCATGAATATCCAAGAGGCTGAGACATGAGGACTGCAGATTGAAGCTAGCTGGGGCAAAATAGTCCGTGAGACTCTCATATCTATCTAATAAAAAGCTAGAAGTGAATTGTGTGACTAAAGTGTTAGAGCACCAGGCATGAGTGAGAGTGCAAGGCACTTTGTTCAAGTCCCGTACCAGAACATACCAATTCCAAATTTTTTTTTTCTGTGCTGGGAGCTGAGCCCAAGCCTTATCTTACCCCTACTAGGCAAGCATTCTGCCATTGAATTATACCCACAAATCATAAAAACAATTGCAAGTTTCTGTCTTTTTCCTTCTGCTGGAAAACTGAAGGATCTCTTGGGTGGCAGGCACCCACTCTTGTGCTGGTGTGTATGAGCTACACTGCTGCCTGATCCCCAGGAGATTTTGGTACACAACATTTTCTGTGTTTTACCTATGCTCTCCTTTGGCTGCTCAGAGAGTTTGCGCTCTGCATATATAGTCTCCTAGGTTCATCCTTCGAATGATTTGGAAAAGTTTAATTGGCAGCTTGCAGATTAGAAGTAGGAAGGAATTTCTCAGACAGGTCAGTTTTCCTACTCTTTTACCTCTGGTAGCTGTCTTTACCTTTTTAAGGGGAGTATAAGAAACATCTTTGATAGTGGGTAAATACACATCCTGTTCAAGACAAGGAAGCCTGGGTTTTGGATGCCAACCTTATTGCAGGCAGGCATTGTTTAGGAATGCCAGGTGCCTTGTGCTTGGAGGATCCATGGGACCTAGAGGCCTGTAACCCCCTAAACTTGAGAAGGAGCAGCCCCGGACTTAGGGAAACTGAGCCTTACTCTGACATTTGTGTAGGAAGTGTCTGGGCAAAGCTGGTTGGGAGGCACCCCAGGGAGAGCCTCTAAACATTTTATGGTGCTTGCACTCACTGAGGCCCAGCTGTATGTAGCAGGCATGGAGAATTGTGTGAAATGTGACATTTCCACAGTCATTCTTCCAGTGAAACTGTAATATCTTAAGTTTTAGACACTTGGCTGTATCTCTGTTAGGTGGAAAGGACATTGTCCTATCAATATAAAAAATTCAGATTTCAGAAACCTAATACAACATTTCTTAAGAAAGGACATGAGTAGAGTAAGTGGGAGTGGATTCTCCCATTTCTCCTTTCCTCTTCCTGTTAGAACCCATTTGCCGTACTGTTCCTTTCCCCCCAAATCATATGTCCAAGTCTCGACTTTCCAAATGATAGCATTTAGAACTAAGGACTTTGTTTGGTGGTTAGTTTGCCATGAGGTCATGGTACACTTCCCACGTAGGGGACATTAGTATCCTTTTTCCTTATGACAAAAATAGATTAAAGTATACCCACTCCATCCATCTCTTCTTCCCTTTCCTTCTTTCCTTTTATCTCCCTTCCACTTCTCCCCTCCCTCTTCCTATAAGAATACAGCAAACCAAAAAGAAATTCCTCATTAGGCATCAAATCTGTTGACCCCTTGATATAATTTCAATTTCCAAGACTATGAACCATAATTGGCATCACTTAAGCCACCTATTCTCTATTGTCTTGTTATAAGTAACCGTAGCAAAGACACCTTCCTTCCTGTTTGTTTAATGCACTGTACATGCCAGTCTATAAAACTAGACAAGAAAATCCAAGTAATTTTTTGAGCTATAAAGTTTAACTTTTCTATAATCTCTTTGCAGTAAGATTTTTTAACAGTTCAGGTTTTATTTTTCTACACCTGCAGCTACAAACCATTTGGGGCTACTTAAATTTAAATAAACTTCATTAAATATTTAAACTGGAAGTTCCTCAGTCAGACTAGCCATATTTCAAGTGTTCAGTAACTAGTAGCTACAATGTGTACAGCATAGACTAGATCATTTTCATCATTACAGAACATACTGTTGAACAGCATGGGTCTTGATATATTCTGTTCATATATAAACATATACATACACACACACACACACAGTTGGCATAACATTGTGTGTACTGTGTTACAAGAGGTTTTTTTTTTTCACCCAACAGAGAAACTGTTAATTTAGTGTGATCCACATATAGTGTCATGCCAGGAAAAAATTAAAACCGAGTATATAAATCAGACATAGAATTTTGGTAAATTTAAACTATTTTAACTTCAGATTTTAAAGATAATTACGACATAGCTTAGTGCTGGTTCTAAATTTAACTCTATTCTTGAAATTGGTCCACTTTGCCTTGGATATCTTTAGATTCAGAAGGCATACTTGGGCTCATTCCACCATGGTATCCTCCATACTCAAACACACGTACTGTTGAACAAGCTTACTATTTTTCTCAGCCTTCTCAATAGCGAGGAGTCACTAGATCCATGGAGCTATTTTTGTTTCAATTAAAATGTTAAAAATTCAACTCAGTTATATAAGTAGGTCACCAGATTACAAGTGCTCCTTAGTCTTAGGGGCGGCTGTGCTGTTGGAAGGTTTGAGAGGGACCATTCCTGTGATGTCAGTGGCTCTGATGAACAGTTCTGAGTAGATTCTTTTTCTGTTCTACTTCTCCTGTGTGGTGGCTTTTCCATAGATTAGAGATGGACAAGGGCTGACTCTTCTGGAAGATAGGTGGATTCTAGGAGCAGGAAAAGAACTTGGGTATTGTCAGGCCTGGCCACTTGGGCTCTGTAAGAGGTAAGCCTTCCAAGTGTTGGTTTGAGAAGTAGCATTCCATAGTAAAAGTGAAGAAGGAAGTTGCTTCTGGTAACTTTTGAGTTTTAGAATATTACCTGGAGTGGTCATTGATGATGCAATAAAGCAGTTAAATAACCAGTATATAACAGTAAATGCCACTTGTTCAGTTAGAGTGGGAAGTATGTTGACAAAAACATTACAAAACAGGGATGTATTTATGCCACCTCATATGTTAGGAAATACATAATCTGAAAGGATCCACAGAAAACAGCAAAATAGGGAGATAGTGAAGAGAGAGGACTTACACTGTGTACTTTTTATGCATCTTGTAAACATGATATACACTGCTTAGAAAAGAAACTCAATAAAAAAAAGAAAATCAAACAGAGAAGGAAAAAATAAAACCATTGTTAAGATGTGCAGGTTGCAGAGTAGATGGTTTAGAAATCAGAGGCCTCTGGGCAGGAAGATTTACGTGGTTGAGAAGGTAAGGAGAGCTAGCTTCACATGGCCATCTGGTATATAGGGACTGGGGCTTTGCTTTGCTTGCAGAGTACTTACTGTACAGCAGACTTGTGAAAAGTTTTTCTTCATATAACTTAATACATCTTAGTGGAAAGAATCTTCTTAGTATTGAATTATTTTTTTCATGCAATCTTTTTAACACTTGGGGAGGTGAGCATAGAAAATGCTGATTTAGAATCCTGGAATTAATTAGGACAGAAAGATGAAGTTGACAAATTGTTACAGGTCTGGGGCACCCTGCTTCAGCTTGTCTTTAAAGGAAATGAATATGATGTTAATTGAGTTTAAGTTCAGCAGTAACGCCTGGCAGCTTATTCAGTGCACCCCTCCCACACAAAAGTTTCCCTTTCCTATTTGGGTTTCCCAGATCCTCTTGATGATGATGGTGTGGTAGAGTCAGCAGGACAGGAGCATGGACCCTGAGAGGCATCCTTTACCATAAAGTTAGCACATTGCAGCTAGACTGACACATCAAAGTGGAATTTTCAGTCTTGAAAACAGAACCCTGTAATTCTAATTTTTTATTTAAAGAAAGTTCCCATTAACCATGTTTTTTTTTCAGGAAAAAAAAACAAGGAGAAACTAGGGACAAATTATATCCTGAATTGTTCATGCCATAAAAAATTAGCATTTGTCATGGAATTTCCAGGCCTGAACTTCCTAAAAGTGAGGGTAAACTTCCCAAAATAAAACCAGCAGGATGGCTCAGTACCCCGGCATCCACAGTAGACAGAACACAGGTTTATAACAGAGCCTGCAGGCTATGCCCTGGTGTTCACTCTACTTTGGGTAGTAACCCAAGCTTACTTGGCCATGTGACTGAACACTGGCTAATAGGAGGGAAATTATCCCCACGATCCCTCCCAGGAATAGTGTGTATCTCTGCTGGTCCCTTTCCTTCTCTGCTGTCTTTCATGTAGATACCATGAGCATAGACCACGAAGTTAGGTCCCATGCACTGGAGCAGTGAAGTAAGGAGGCACCCAGAAGCCATTTCCTGGGCTTTTACAACTGAGAAACTTCTCTTGTCTCAGCCAGTGAGTTGATGTTTACCCCAACAGAATTCGAACTCCTAAAGGTTCCAGTGCTGGGCAGTCATCCTTATTTCAAGCCCAGTAATCTTGTGAGGTTGACATTCTGATTCACATTTAATGGATTAGAAGACTGGGGTTAGGAAAGAATAACTTGCCCAGACCTGTTCAGGGAAAGTTAGTATTTGAACTCAAGCCCGAATCTTTCCAACTTTATATCTGAAAGCTTCCTCCTGGACTTGGTTGTTAGCCAGGCTTTAGTCTGTGACCCATAGTTTTGTAACATTCATGTTTGGCAGAGTACCAATTTTGTGGATTAAAAAAAAAAGACGTTGGGTTTTTCAGAGAACTTCATTTGTGGCTTTTTCAAAGTGACAAACACGTTTAACTGTATTTCAGTCAAAAATATTTATCAGAAAAACTTTGCTCTTAATTTCATAGAAACTCACGTTGGTTTGCTAGTATTTACTTGTCATTTGATATTTAAGACATTTATGTGAGAAGAGAAGAGTTAGAAGAGAGGCATTTTGACTCATTTTCTTGATTCTGTTAGCACTGAAGAAAATTTTAATGAGCTAGGAGCATAGCCTAGTGGTAGAGTGCTCACCTAGCGTGCACAAAGCCCTGGGTTCGATTCCTGGATACCACATACTCAGAAAAAGCCACAAGTGGTACTGTAGCTAAAGTGGCAGAGCACTAGCCTTGAGAAAAAGTGTCCAGGGACAGTGCCCAGGCTATGACTGGCAAAAAAAAAAAGTAAAAGAAAATTTCAAGGACATTTGGAAATTTCAAAATTCTTACAAGGCACCAACTCTAGAACATTCCTCATTTCTTACTTCCTGGTAAAATACTAATTCTGGAATGGCAGTAACAAGTGATGTGGCTTAGCCTACAGGAGTAGGCCCTGCAACTAGCATATGTACAAGAGGTAGAACAGAGACCCCAGGTAGCCATGATACTGGGGCTGTAGGGGAGGGCAGGGGAAATAGCTGGCAGCTTCAGTGATAGTGTGGCGGGCAGGTGGAGCCCAGCAAGTCTGAGGAGTGCAAACAACCAGTTGGCAGCCAGACCTGTAGTGGAAATAGGGGTTTTGATCTGCAGCCAAGACTCTTTCTGGTGGTGTCCAAATGACCCTTCCAGTCCATTCAGTTTTCTTCTCTCCAGCAGGAATACTTAATTGTTTAACATAGCAACCTTCAATACTTTCCCTGGGCTCACTGGACCTGCAGGATTTACTATATAGAAAAAGATACTATGGCAGGCCAGGAGTTTGGCCTAGTGGTTAAAGTGCTTTCCTAGCATGCATGAAGACCGGGTTTGATTCCTCGGTACCACATACATAGAAGAAAGCCGGAAGTGGTGCTGAGGCTCAAGTGGTAGAGCTCTAGCCTTGAGAAAGTCCAAGGACAGTGCTCAGGCCCTGAGCTCAAGCCCAGGACTGGCAAAAAAAATAAATAAAAATAAAAAAAATAGAAAAGAAAAAGAAAAAGATACTATGGCAAATAAGTTCGGGAAAATTCTGGACATTGACAATGCCCACTTAAGATCTCAGGTCTTAAATTGAAAAAATCAATTTAAACTTTAACTGGTTTTTGAAACTTAGAAATGGAAATTGAGTTTGAATTAAAAAAAAAAAAAAAAAAAAAACCCGGGGCTGGGAGTTTGGCCTAGTGGTAGAGTGCTTGCCTAGCATGCACAAAGACCCGGATTCAATTTCTTGGTACCACATACATAGAAAAAAAAAAAAGCCGGAAATGGTGCTAAGGCTAAAGTGGTAGAGCTGTAGCCTTGAGAAAGTCCAAGGACAGTACTCAGGCTCTGAGCTCAAGCCCAGGACTGGCACAAAAAAGAACAGCAACAACAACAAAAAAAAACCAAAACCACAAAACCTTTCCCAGGTATCACGATACAAGCCTGGAATCTCAGCACACAGCACACTAAGATAGGAGGATCATGCATTTGCATTTGATGACACTCAGGACTACCTAGCAAAACCTGGCCTCAAAACAAAACAGATAGGAAAAGCAACCTGAATAACTTAGGAATCCTATGTTAAATAGCTAGTGGAAGACTTGAAAGTTGCTGTTTGAATAGATTGAGTTGCTGGGAAAATGCATGATTTGAATGAATAGCGAGCGTGGGACTTTCTTCAGGTCTTCTTGGCTTTGATTTGCTGATCCATATTGTCTAAAGATGCTTTTGTGTATTTCATAGAAACAAAACTTTAACCCTGAAAGGCTCTCTGAGGTTCTCTAATTCTGTCTCCTTTTTTACTGGTTGTAGGAATAAAGACTTAGAAAGGTTCAAAATTACTAGCCAGAACCCAATAGACATGAACAAAGCTGACTCATAATGTGCTGACATTTCTTAGTGGAAATTACTTGACTGGGATGGAGTAAGAGCAAAGGTGTTGGTGTTTGATTTCTACTACCTTTAGTATGTATAAAATGAAGTGCCTCTGTCTATGCTGTAGACCTGCAGAGTTTTAAAAACAATTTTCTCCTGTCTGTGCCCCCGAGGTAACACACAGGAACACAGCCATTTTGGAGGCCCATTCATAGACAACTCTGCTTATGGTTAAGGAATTTATTTGATGAAGTATTAACATTTTATAATTTGGGGAAAAGGTGTTTTTTTCCCTTTGCTTTTTGTTTTGTTTTGCTTTCAGCTGTTAGTTTTTGAATGGTGGGTATAGGGGGTTTGAGGTTCAAAGCCATTTTGTGAGACTTCATCTCAACCATGGTTATACACAATAATATGCACCTATCTGTCATCCCAGCACAGAAAAAGTACCAAACTTGGAGCAATGGCAGAGGCTTGTTACCCCTACAACATAGGGTAGCATAGAAGGAGGAGAATCACAGCCCAGGCTGGCTGAGGCATAAAGCAAGATCCTGCCTCAAAGATAATTAATGTGAAAAGGGCTAAAATTGTGGCTCAAGTGGTGGAGCTCTTGTCACCATAAGGCTCTGAGTTCAATCCTTAGTATAGCAAAACAAACCCACAAAGCAAACAAAGTACAAATAGCAACAAAAGCAGATATTCCTGGCTTCCATTCCAGCACACTTGATACCGTACCATGTATTCAGTACTGAAGATTCCTACTGAATCTTCCTGTGAATATCTGTCAGAGGGATCATACATTAGAGCACTTCAAAGAACTCTGGTGTCATAAGATATGTACTTAAAATTGTAGCCATTGCAAGATCACCATGCCTGGTGTGCATTTTTTTGTCAATCAAAATGTTAGGATCTCTCCATATTTTATTACTTACCAGATTTGTGTGTGTGTGTGTGTGTGTGTGTGTGTGTGTGTGTGAGAGAGAGAGAGAGAGAGAGAGAGAGAGAGAGAGAGAGAGACAGAGACAGAGACAGAGACAGAGAGACAGAGACAGAGAGAGAGAGGGAGAGACAGAGAGACAAAGAGACAGGGAGAGAGATTACTGCTTAAATTAAAGGGCTTCATGTTCTTGTTCAGCTTGCCTATTTATGCATGGTGCTCTACCACTTGATTCATGCTTCTAGCTCAGCTTTCTTTTCTGGCCGGTATCACTGGCCTTTCTGCCTGGAATGGCTTGAACGTTAACCCTCCAGGTCACCTCTCCTGAGCAATTACAGGTATGAGGCAGTAACACCTGACCTTAAGAGATGTTTAATAAGTGGACACCAATTTGCTCATTCTTCAAAATCCTTGGTAGGAGTTTTTTAATTACTTTTGAGACAAGTCTTACTACATAGACTAGGCTGTTTTCAAACTTAAGGTACAACAAATTATTACCATATATATTTTCATTGGCAAATAGAACCTCATGCTTGCTAGGCACTTTACCACTTGGGCTGCTAAGCAAGCTAATTTTATGTTAGGTTTTTGTTGTTGTTGTTATTTGTTTTGTCTGTTCTGTTGTAGGGCTTGAACTCAAGGCCCAGTCACTGTTTATGAACTTTTTCCACTCAAGACTAGTGCTCTACCACTTTGAGCCACAGTTCTACTTCTGCTTTTCTGATGGTTAATTGGAGATGAGTCTCAAGGACACTCCTGCCCAGTTTGGCTTCAAGCTGCAATCCTCAAATATCAGCCTCCTGTGTAGCTAGGATCATGGATGCCAGCCATTGGTGCCAGCTGTGTAGCTGTGTTAGTTATTTTTGAAATAAGATCTCATTTTATGTTGGGACTGAACTGAGCCACAGTCCTTTCATTTGTGTTTTCTTCTAGGGCTAATAGGCACATACCACTACATCCAGCCATTAGTTGAGATGGAGTCTTGTGAACTTTTAGGACCAGGCTAGCTTCGAACTTTGATCCCCTAGTTTCTGCCCCCCAGCTATTATTACAGGTGTGAGTCACTGTACCTTTCTCTAGCTTACAATTTTTTTTGCCAATCCTGGGCCTTAAATTCTAGGTCTGGGAGCTGTCTCCTTTTGTTCAAGGCTAGCATTCTACTATTTGAGCATCCCAGGGATCCCTATAATGCTAAACTATCTTTCAGTCATTCCATATCCAAATACTTAGGTGCTAAAATGTGGGACAGACTACAGAGCTGTGGAAAGAGACCTGTAAAACCAGAATATCTTAATTTAAATGTGATATGCATGAATTTAATAAGGAAATAGGCATTGTGTGTCTGTGTGTGTGAGAGAAACAGAGAGAAAAAAGGAAGGAGAGGGGAAAAGAAACGATTGTGCTACAATTTCTCCCAAGATACTTCACTAGGATTACGATTTTATTTTTAACCATAGAGCTTTGATTTCTATAAGTTTTAATATCCTACCTTGTGGTCTTGGAATCTGTAGTTAATAAAGTAAACATCCTCTTTGTATATAATGAAAGAGCAAACTTAACTAGTCACTGTTATTAAGAACTCAAAAATGACCAAATTTGTATTGTCAGAAGCTGTCCTTTTGTCCTGTAGTCTTCTGTCCCAGGTTCTCTGACAACTTAGGTCCTTGAATCTGGGAAACACACACACATACACACACACACACACACACACACACACACACACACACACACACACACAAATATACCTTATCTAGCTCTTCCTGCACAAGTTGGTTATTATTGGAATTTATCAGCTTTAGTAGGTATAATACTGTAACAATGTCTAATACTGTAACAATGTCTGCCTGTAGTTGGGAAGTGAGGTAAAAGGTTGATCGTGAATTTGATGTATTGTCACTTTCAAGGAATGAACTATATACAGAAAGAAGAGTAAAACTTATGTCTCATATTTTAGAGTACAGAATTCTGTTTCATGAGGATGAGTGAAACTTGTTTTGATACATGCACAGTCACTCGTCTCTTCTCTTTCTCCTTATAGTCAGCAGATGGCGCCTCACCCTCCTTTCCTCCCTGCTGCCTCTCTCTCCTGTCACTTTGCCTTTTTTTTTTTCCATTCTTCCTCACACACAGCCCCACCCCCTTGGCAAACATTTGTCTCAAGGATGGATGCTGTTATTAAAAAAAAGTCCCCGTGACAAGTTGTCTTTTCAAAGGGATGAAAAGGAAAAAAGGAAACAGGTTTTCACTGCTCCAGGCATATTACAACTGGCTCATTTTCTCTGGTAACATATTTGTTAGAAAAACACTTTCCTTTAGAAATAGATCCAGTATTTTATTGTAATGTTACGTTTGCCTTTTTATTTATATTCATGTTGTTTTTCATGTTTTTTGTAGGTGAAAGTATACTTCTGGTTTAGTTTTCTTTTTAAATACTAAAGTATGCTTGAAAGAAAAACTCTGATATACAGGTTAAAATAGATCATGTTTAGTTAGGAAGTAGAACTAGTAAGAGTGATTCAGGGGGCCGGGAGTTTGGCCTAGTGGTTAAAGTGCTTGCCTAGCATGCATGAAGATCCGGGTTCGATTACTCGGTACCCCACATACATAGCAAAAAGCCAGAAGTGGTGCTGAGGCTCAAGTGGTAGAGCTCTAGCCTTGAGAAAGTCCAAGGACAGTGCTCAAGCCCTGAGCTCAAGCCCAGGACTGGCAAAAAAAAAAAAAAAAAAAGAGTGATTCAGGATAATCTCTCGGCTAATCTCTCCTGTCTTCACCCCTTTCCCATCCATCATCCTTTCTCAGTAATTATTTGTTGAATTTTTCAGAGTGAATGCTGTATTACAAACAGCTACATTGCCAGATGTAGTGGCCCACACCTGTAAACCTAGCCATTCCAGAGGTTAAAGGCTAACTCCGACACCTCATCTCAGCCAATAAGTGTCATGCAAAAGTGTCATGCATCTGTCAGGAAACACAAATAGGCGGGTCAAGATCCACTTTGGCTTTGGGGAGAGAAAAGAGAGACCCTCTTTGAAAAACAAATCAAAAAGGGCTGGAGGCATGGCTCCAGTGATAAAGAACCTGTCTAGTGAGCATGAGGCCTTGAATTCAAACTCCAGTACTACCAAAAAAGAAGAAAATTGAAACAAGGTACAGAGTTGTTGGTTAACAATAATACAGATCTTATCAAACATAATTCTTTAACATAGCTTACTTCTTACTCTGCTTGTTGAAATACAAGAAGACGGCAGCTCAATGCCATCTCCTTCATTGTTACCTTCATACTACTTCCACTTCTCATCATTCTCCTAAAAAGAGATCTCATGGGCTGGGAGTGTGGCCTAGGGGCAGAGTGCTTGCCTAGCATGCACGAAGGCCTGGGTTCGATTTCTTGGTACCACATACATAGAAAAAGCTGGAAGAGTTGTTGTGGCTCAAGTGGTAGAGCTCTAGCCTTGAGAAAGCCCAAGGAGTGCTATGGCTCAAGTGGTAGAGCACTGGCCTTGAGCTGAAGAGCTCAGGGACAGCACCCAGGCACAGGGTTCAAGCCCCGTGACCCTACTGGGGGGGGGGAAGTGAGAAAGTCCTAAGACAGTGTTCAGGCCCCGAGTTCAAGTCCCAGGAATAGGAAAAAAAGTGATCTCATGCTCATGAGCCATCTTCACTATTTATCTCTAATGCCTACTCTTTTATACGTTTTGTTTGTTTGTTTTTGTAGTTAGGGGGTTAGCAGAGGACCTCATGCTTGCTCAGGAAGGTGCTCTACCACTTGAGCCACATTCCCAGTCCAGATTTGTCACTTCTGCTTTATCTGGGCCTTGCTTGCCTTTTTTTTGCTCAAGGCTTGCACTTGAGACACACCTCTACTTCCTGTAATATAGTTATTTATATTATAGTTGTATTGAAAGCTTCTTAGTTCCCACCCGTTCTCAGCCCAGGACCTTGCATAGAAATGCTCTCTACTAATCTTTAGGCTTAGCTTCCACATATGAATGAAAGTATGCAATATTTTATATATTGAGCTTGTCTTTCTCAATGTGATGTCCTCCAGTTCCATCCATTTTCCTGCACATGGCACGATTTCATTTTTCTTTATGGCTGTTTATATACACACTGTTTTCTTTATTCATTCATTTGTTGTTGGTCACCTCAATTGATCCCATAGTTTGGCTGTTTTTAATAATGCTGCAGAACATTAGATATACAACTGTCTTTCTGGTATTTCGCTTTACTTTCTTTAGGATAAATGCCCAGTTATGGCGTAGTGTATCATATGAAGTATGGTGAATGATAGTGGTATTATCTTTTGGCGAACCTCTAATGCTGATATCCATAGTAATTGTACTAATTTACATTGTTGCAAATATTACATAGGGATTCTTTTCCTTTTTTATTATCCCAGCATTTGTGTTGCTTTGTTTTCTTGATGGCTGCTATTCTTTCTGGGTTGAAGTAAAATCAGTATGTATTTAATTTGCATTTCCTTTCTAGCTAAAGATATTGAACATTTCTTCTTCTTTTTTCTTCCTTCTCCCTTTTCCTTCCTTCTTCTTCTTCCTTCTTTTTGTTGTCGGACTTGAACTCAGGGCCTGGGTGCTGTCCCTGAGCTCTCTTTGTTCTTTTTAGCTCCTCTACATTAAACCACAGCTCCATTCTGGTTTTCTAGTGGTTAATTAGAGATAAGAGTCTCACAGACTTTCTTGCCTAGACTGGCTTCAAACAGCAATCCTCAGATCTCTGCCTCTTCAGTAGCTTGGATTGTAAGTGTGAGCAACCAGTGCTCACTGGCCATTTATATTTCTCCTTGTGAGAACTATCTGTTCAGTTTATTTGCCCATTGATCAATTGGATTATTTGTTCTTTTGCTATTTGATTTTTAAAAATTCTTTGTATATTCTTGATATTGATCCTCTATTGAACAGCTAGCAAAGATTCCTTACCATTCCATGGATTATTTTTTGGTTCTGTTGATTGTTTCTTTTGCTATGCAGAAACTCTTCAATTTGATGTAGTTCCATTTGTCAATTCTTGCTCCCATCTTATGGGCAAGTGGAATGCATTCAGAAAAAACATTGCCTATGTTTGCAAAACTTTCAGGGTTTTTCCATAGTAGATTTAGAAGTTCAGGTCTTAGCTTCAAGTCTTGATCCATTGGTAGCTGGTTTTTGCATGGTATGAGAACTACAAGTCCTGTTAAATTTCCTGCAGGTGGATACCCAGTTTTCCCAGCATCATTTGTTGAAAAGGGCTCTCTTTTCTCCATTGTATGTTTTTGCCTTCTTTGTCAAAAATGAGTTGGCTATAGGTGTTTGATTTTATTCCTTGGTTGTCTTTACTGTTCCATTGGTTTTCAGATATTTTTTTGTGTGCCAGTACCAAGCTGTTTTTGTTACTATGGTTTTATAGTATAATTTGAAGTCTGATATTTTGATACCACCAGTGGCATTTTTCTTACTTAGACTTAATGCATGATATTCTTCTAAAAATTTTTTATTATTAAGGTGATGTACAGAACGGTTGCAATTTCATAAGTCAGATGAGTACATTTCACTCCTTTCTTTGTTCTCTCTCAGTTTACGCTTCCTGTCCCCATCCACAACATAGTGTGTAGTGAGTACCACTAACGCCTTTGTTCAGCCTTCATCCCTCCATTTCTGTGCTCCCCGTACACTCACAATGACAGATAAACAAGACAAAAAAAACCAAGAAACCAATAAAAAAAAAACAAAAACCTTGCTTCCATTTCCTGGAATTTATTTTGATGAATACTATTTTAAATATTCAGAGGCACAGGAACATTGCACCTTTGGGTTCCTCCTCAAGGGACTCCTCCTTCATAAACAGTGCGTGTCTCCTCCGTTCATCACTCAGTGAGGATACACACTGTTTATGAATGCCTTAGTGTTCTGTATAATTTATCACGTATATTTTAGATTTCGTTTATGCATGTAAGAGAAGACATGCACTATTAGACTCTCTGAGCTTGGCTTACCTCACTTAACATGATTTTTTTCTAGGTCCTTCCATTTTCCTGCAAATGACATAATGTTATTCTTTGTATGCATGTGCAAAATTCCATTGTGTATGTGTACTAAAATTTTTTGTCTTTTTTTATCTACTGTAAAGCATTTGGGCTGTTTCCGTAACTTGGCTATTGTGAACAAGTGCAGCAAAAAACCATGGATGTGTAAGTATCTTAACAGTATCCTGGTTTGTGATGTTCCAGGTAGATGCCTAAGAGTGATATGGCCAGGTTGTAGGGAAGATCTATGTTTAATTGTTTTTTGTTTGTCAGTTGTGGGGCTTGAACTCAGGGTCTGGACGCTGTCCCTGAGACTCTCTGTGCCCAAGGCCAGCACTCTACCACTTGAGTCAAAGTGCCACTTCTGGTTTTTGAGTGCTTAATTGGAGATAAGAGTATCATGGGAATAACAACATATGCTGGCGGGGAGGTGGCAAGGAGGGATCACTATTACACTGTTGGTAGGAGTGTAAATTCATTCAACCACTATGGAAAGCAGTATGGAGGTTCCTCAAAAAACTAAACATAGAGCTCCCCTATAACCCAGCAATTCCACTACTTGGCATTTACCCACTCGTCCAGAAACAAGGACATACTAAATCCACTAGCACAACGATGTTCATTGCAGCACTATTTACCATAGCAAAGATGTGGAACCAACCCAGATGCCCCTCAGTAGATGACTGGATCAACAAGATGTAGTGTTTATACACAATGGAATTCTTTTTTTTTTTTGAAATAGTTTATTTGTTAAAGGGCTACAGTCCAAAAACATAGCAAGAACTTGTACATCTATATCAAGTGGAAAAGTATCCCACAAATAACTAAAAATAGACAAAAGAAAAAAATTAATAAAAGGATTATATATTTAAATAGAAAAGATTCCAAAGGTAGCAACAGATAATCTCCAGGGAGATAAACACCCTCCGCTGCTGAGGGTGGCCTCGAGAGCAATGATTCTTCAGTGCTAGAGTGCTTCTGGCTTCTACACAATGGAATTCTATGCTGCCCCATTTGTAAGGAAATGGAAAGACTTGGAAAAAATCATATTAAGTGAAGTAAGCCAGACCCAAAGGAACATAGGCTCAATGGTTTCTCTCATTTGTAATAATTAGGATTACAATAGTGCAAAACCTAGATACATAAAGCCATATAGGATGAGGCTAAATGAAAGGACCTCTTGGATATGGAAACAAGAGCCATATAATGTGTGATTGTTGTTCTTAATGTACTATGTTATCTCTCATCTCTTTTGTAGTCCCTTGGTTATTCTCATATTGTTACAATATCTTACTTTGTTATCTGGTATACTGTATATACGTTTGTTTGTTTATTTGAAATAGGAAAGGGTAGGGGGAAAACAAGATAAGGGAGGAGGTTGGGGGAGGAAAATGGGGACAAAAACATGAGAAGGAGTATCAATATTTGTGAAGTAATGCACCTTCCATCTGGTGAATATAATTTGTAACCCTACTATTAATTGTCATAAAAATGTATAATAAAAAAAAAGAGTATCATGGGGACTTTTCTTCCCAGGCCAGCTTAGAATCATGATCCTTAGATCTCAGCCTCCTGAGTCGGTGTGAGACACTGGCACCCAGTTATGTTTAGTTTTTTGAGGAGCCCCCAGACTATTGTCCAAAGAGGTTATACTAGTTTACATTCCCATCCATAGTGCAATAAGGTTCCTTCCTCCCCACATCCCTGCCAACCTTTGTTGTCATTCAAAATCATTCAAGATGTTGGCCAATCTAGGTAGGGTGAGATGGAATCTCAAAGTTGTTTTGATTTGCCTTTCCATAAAGGCCTTGGAGGTTGAACATTTCCTCATGTATTTATCTGCCATTCTTTCCTCTTCATCTGAGCAGTCTTTTGCCCATTTGGACCCATTTGTTTTTTAGCTGTAGGGGGGGTTGAGCTCCTTATATATTTTGGATATTAGGCCTTTGTCTGATGTATTGCTGGCAAAAAATTTTCTCCCAGTCTGTTGGCTGTCTTTCTAGTTTAGTAACTATGCCCTTTGTTGTGCAGAAACCTTTTTATTTTGATGTAATCCCATTTTTCAAGTCTTCTATGTGCTATGCCTTTGGCTTTCCATTCAAAAAGGTTCTGCCTATGCCTCCAAGTTCTAGTGTTTGTCCTATTCCCTCTTGCAGTAATTTTAAAGTTTCAAATCTTAGTTGAGTTTTTTGATCCACTTGGAGTTGTTATTAGTGCATGTAAACAAACAGGGATCCACTTTTAGTTTTCTGCAAATGGATTCCCAGTTTTCCCAACACCAATTATTGAAGAGGCTATCTTTTTGCTACTGTATATCTTTGGCTCACTGATCAAATATCAGATAACTGGGTCTTCTAGTCTGCTCACTGATCTAGGATTTTTTTTTTGTCTTTGTTTTTGTTTTTGTCATTACCAAGCTATTTTTGTAACTGTAGCTCTGGAGTAGAGCTTGAGGTCTAGAATTCTGATATCACCAGCATAACACATGATATTCTTAAAGCTATTCTTTTTTTGTCAGTCATGGAGCTTGAACTCTGGGCCTGGGCCCTGTCCCTGAGTTCTTCAGCTCAAGGCTACTGCCCTACCTCTTGAGCTATAGCCCCACTTCCCTTAAAGCTATTATTAACATAATTATTTATAAATCACAACATTTTTAATTTTCGTAAATAAGTTGCCCAGAAATTTTTTTCCACCTACACAATGAGGTAGGATGCATTTATTTCAAATTTATAACCCTGTAACTAAACGTGAGAAGTAACTGTTCACACTCATTCTAAACCTGGCCATACAGGAAACAGCTCCTTCTTAGAATAAATGTTTGCTCTCTCTCATGTCGGTACAGACCCAAGAGACTTTACAATACAGTGAAGCTTGGTCATGCAGAAGGTCTGGCCTTGCTGGGCTTTCTGGGAGCCCACATACACAAGTGTGCCCTTTAAAATGTGCTTGCTTACTAAGGACTTCAAGAGAATGGACCGGCCACAGATGATTAGGCATTACACACAGGTGTTTTCCTCAAGACCCAGTAGGGACAATGTACCTTTGTTGGCCTCAGACTCACAAGTACTTTCTACTTCAGGACTGGCCAAGCAGCCTCCTGTGAGAGCCATGAGTGCCCTCTCCCCCCAGAGAGTCAGGGGTGCACCAGTGTAGTTTGTAAAGAGTTCATGTATAAGGCACTGCAGAATGATTTTTTTAATGATAGTTTAAAAATATCTGAAATACATTTGAACATTGGAAACAGATGTCTGTGGTATCCTTGGAACATTCCATAAGGGCACTTTCAAAAGCAAACTGAGATTGACTGGTATCTGATTTAGGTTAGGAAAAGGGTTCTCTGCAGGATACAAGGATGAAGAAGTTGAGAACAACCTGATAGTGCGGATGAGAAAAAATGACAATTTTGAGGGAGTTTCTATAGAAAATAAAGCAAAATATCTTTGAGCACAGGTAAGAAACTGGCCTCTTGTGGCAGAAAGTTGGGAAAGGATCCTGGGAAAGCTGGAGAGAGGCCTTTGCAGGCCAAATAAGCTGGAGATGGCATGCCAGACAGAAGAGATGGTACTTTTAGGGAAAATAATGTAATTTCCTTAAGCAGATTTCAGTCTGCATTAAATAGATTCCTGTGTTTAAAATAGAAGCCAGCATTAATGAGCCCCTTCTAAAATCATTGGCTACCTAGATTTATTAACTCATGCTTGAGGTGTAGTTGAGAATACAGACAGTGATTGACTAGTTAAAATTTCGACTTTCTGAGTGATACGTTTACCCAACTTGGCTGACCTACCTATACCTATGTGCGTCATTATATTACCTAAGCCCTACCTCTGTAAGAATGACAGCATTCATTCATTCATTCATTTATGTTTGCCCATGCTAGTGATTTCTAGTGCCAATTTCTTTGCCACATCCTAGAGAGTTCCAGGCACCTAATAGCAAGCAAGTCAGAACTGGAAACTACCTAAAGTGTATTTCTTTTCATCATTAAGCTATATTTAAGGAGGTAACAGTGCAACTTCCTTGCCTTCCACAGTAACAGCAAAAAATGCATACACTTCCAGAGCATTTACACTGCAACTGGATAAAAGCTATAAGCAGATGATATGAGCCTCTAGTCCTCCAGTATTATATGGCTGTTTAGACAGCAGCTTTAGTGTTGTCCTGTGTGTATTTATGTAGGGCCTGGGTCTGTTAATACATCTCTTAGGAAAATTGTTTAAAGAAAACACAACCCCACTGGAAAGCACTAACTAGATTTACCAAAACTGGAAAAGACTTTTGTTAGAATCTTTCCTTTTTTGAGTAGCAGGTAGGATAGGAGGACATAGAGAGGCAGAAGAACCCAGTATAAACACATAGTGTACATGAATGCTCTGGCTCTAGGCAAGTCCCACAGACTGCTTGTGTCAATAAAGGAGATATGATAAGTAATAGGATCAGGGATGGTATAGCATGAAATAAGTCAGTCCATACAGAGCATTTTTGAATGGCCTGCTACATAGCTAATACTAGTTAGCTACTATTTCTTACCTATACCTTTTCCCAGTTTATTAGTTTTCTGAGCATGTGGTACACATCACATGAGATCAGTGGTTAATTCCTCTGCCCCTTTTCACACTCTCCACCCTCCTGTCCCATGGACCCAGGAGTTACTTGTTTTGAAAAGCTATAACAGTTATTTGAATGTATGACCTTGAAAAATCCTGATTAAGTAGTTCTGGGCAAAGTTTTAATGACTGGAAAATAATCAGGCCTCCCACACATACCTGCTCAGCCAAGAATTTGTTTGCCCCAGAAACTGTGGGTGGGCGGAATGGAAGCAAGCACACACCCAGGCAACTGTGAACTCTCTGTTCTTGCTGGGGACTACAGCTTTCTGGTCTTTTCTTTTTCCTCCTTTATTGAGTTGTGCTAGGGTGGAACCTAGAGCATTGCAGATGTTAGGAAAGTGGTGTGGCACTGAGCTACATCAAAAGTCCTCATTTCTTTTACAGTCTCAGTTCTACACAGATATTTTCATTAAAAAATGGGTTTTTCCCCTTTTATTTTCCTCTTGCCTTTGTCCTGAGTGAATTGCCGGGGGCCTGACTGGGTTAGAGCTTTAGTCCTCCCCCCTGTGCACTTAAGTTTACTACAGGGCTGTGTCCTGGGGAGAGCTAGCACTTCAAAGAAGGCCTGTGCTCTGTCCCTAGGGAGCAGTTTCATTGACCATGTGAATCTGGTCAACATTTATTTCTGGATTGTGTTGTTTTTAATTCTCCCCTGACAGCAGGTGTGTGCAGGAGTTGGTGACATCAGGCCTTTCCTTTGGGGCACAATGAGCCCTGAGACCATTCTATTGCCAGTCAGGGAGGCATCCCAGAAAAGCAGGTGGTCTAAGAGGTCTGGATGAGAATGCATGAATAGCACACCTTTCCTTGTAGGAGAAAAGCAGGGAGAGGCCAGAATGGCTGGGGTGTGCTGGGACCTAACATAGACAGCCCAGGCAGAAGCAAGGTGGGCCCTGCTATCACGTGTGTGATTCGTGTGCTTGTGGGAGCCATTACTAGTATAACTTGGGGAAATCCTTCATGGTAGTAGTTATCATTTTAGCCATAGTTCTCTGTGGTTCCCAGATTTATTCGCCTGTGTGTCACTCCCTTCAAAAGTCCTATGCCAGGTAAAACCTGTGTCAGACTGAAATGTCCTAAGTCAGAATGGTCCTGCATAGCAACAACCACAGAAAACATACTTGTCATGTTTTGAGAATTGCCACAGACAATGTAAAAAAGCAGATTCTTGAGAAAAGAGAACCAGTGGTAAAATAGAATTGTCCTTATTTGTATTTAGTAGTTGGGGAGAGAGAGGCTTCTATGAATTAGGGAATATTTGAAGACAGTCATTTTCTGGTATATGCAGTTGTAACAGAAAGGCCTATAAACAGTTGCTGGCCTGTATTGTCTTTGTTCCTATACTTCCTTTAGTAGAGAAATATTATAGAAATATTATATTTTCTCACTCTCTTTAATGACCCCTATCTCCCTGGAGGACAGGTGTAGGCAGCCAGGCAATGGCAAGAGATGATCACTTGAAGATCTTGTATCAGCATATTTTCTACAGGTTTCCCAGTAACTCCACATAAACAAAGAGAAAGGATGATATTATTAGACAATGTAAGTATAGTTGGGCATGGGTAGTTTATTCCTAAGCTTATATCTAGCTGTACAAAGATCAGAGATGGGACTTTGGCTTTTGGCTTTTCTTAACCAATATCTCAGATACATTGAGAAGGGCAAAATAGGAAGATTGTGATCCAGAGAAGGACCTAGGCAAAGTGCTACTCATATCAAAATTAACCAGCCACCATGGTGACGCACACCAGTAATCAACGAGGAAGGATGAGGCTGGACGATCACAAGTTTGAGACCAGCCTGGGCTACACCTTTCAGGGTGAGGGAGGGAAATGCGGACAAAAACATGAGAAGGGGGGGTGGGAGTTTGGCCTATTAGTAGAGCACTTGCCTAGCATGCACGAAGACCCGGGACCACATACATAGGAAAAAAAAAAGCCAGAAGTGGTGCTGAGGCTCAAGTGGTAGAGCTCTAGCCTTTAGAAAAGTCCAAGGACAGTGCTCAGGCCCTGAGCTCAAGCCCAGGACTGGCAAAAAAAAAAAAAAAAGCAACAACAACAAAAAAACAAACATGAGAAGGGGTAGCAATGATTGTTAAGTAATGCACCTTCTATCTGGCGAGTATAATGTAATTCTTCTATTAATTACAATAAAATATTTTTTAAAATAACCAGTATAAAAAGAGCTGGGGTATGATTGAACAATATAGTGCTTCTTACCTATCAGGTACAAGGATCTGAATTCAAACTCCAGTATTCATTGCTCTCCCCAGTGTGTGTGTGTGTGTGTGTGTGTGTCTATTTTTGCAGTACTGGTGTTTGAACGTAGGGCCTAGAACTTGTAGCTGGTGTCCTGCTGTTGAGCTCCTTATACATGGTTGAAAGCAAGTAATTAGAATTGATTCTAGAGTCACTATAACAAATAGATTTAAACATACTTAAAATAAACCTTGGTGAAGGCCACATTAATTCATGGGTTTCTATATAGGGTAAGTTCAAACAATATTCTCAATATACAGTGTCTTCTAGGATACATAATTAATGATGACCTAAGCATGTTTGCCTTTCTTTACCTTCTTCCTCCTCTTTCCATCCAGTGCATTCTGTACAAGGCACTGTGGTCCTCACTGTGGTTGTGATCCTGCTGCTATTACACAGTATATGGCAATATAGATGGAAATACTGACAGGATAAGGAAGAAGTGAGTAGCAAGCTGTCCACTCTGCTTGGAGGGGAGAGAGCAGAAAGATTCAGAGGAGTTTGTGTTGGAGCTGAGTTTCTCAGTTTGAAGGGCTGGTCTGGAGGTGGAAAGGCATTCTAGGCACAGTGCTTATGATGCACACAGTTGTGAAACCATCTTTGGGAAATGACTTGCAGCCTGGTCTACTGGTGATACCTGAGGTGATGGGGGCAAGGAACAAGACCAGGATAGCAGAGGAAGGCTATCCCAGAGATGGTGGGAGAACCCATTGCTGGGCAGAGTGTTTCCTCCTGTTTTTTTCTCCCTCCCTCCCTCCCTCTTTCCCTCCCTCTCTCTCTCCCTCCCCCCTCCCCCCTTCTCATCCATTTTAAACCTCACAAGTGAAAGGAATGAATCTGCTTTCTGCCATATATCATTAAAAGTAAACTAGTATTTACCTCTTTAAATCCTATCCCAGACTGGTAAGCCTTACTTGCTTAATTGGTGGCAATTAATACTTTTTTCCTGTGGACAATCCCATGGTGACTCTGATTGGTCCTTTTAGAGTACATAAAACAGTCAGTTCTGGTCTCCTAGGTTGCTCTTAAGGCTCAACTGAAGAGCCCTTTTGTCTGTAAGTACCTTTTCTGCTGGGCTCCTCCTGGCTTTGCACTGTTCTACAGGAGAGAAGCAGTCTGCCAGCTGGCCTCTCCTGTGCCTGCTGACCATGAGCCTCTTATCACACATGCTTGCCTTTTCCATCTGAAGATTTGAGAAAAAGAAAAGTACACCTCTCTCATAGATAATACTGGGGTTCCTTGACCTAAAAAAAGTGTTTAAAAAATATCATCACTCTTACTGATGAAAAGCAAACTAAGAAATACATGCCTATGAAATGGGAGTCAAAATGAGTTAGGAAGAAGGTATCTTAGAAGGTAAGAAGTATATGTACTAGTGCAGGGTATGTTTTCCATGAACTGTCAGAAGCTATGTTGTTCCATGGCCCCCTGGCTGCTGGTGCTGAGGTCTGTAAAGCTCTGCATTAGTGGGTGAGGGGAGCCTGTGGTCTATAGGTGTGATCTGCCTGTCCAAGCACAAACAACTGTGGTAGGCATGGTGGCATGGCTTGTCAGCTCTGGGAGTCATTGTGAGAATCAAAGTTGGATTTTAATGGCACCTAGAAACCAGGATAGCTGATGGTTTATCACTCATGAGCAGTGCTGTGCTTAGGGAAGGACATAGATTCCATTTCAGAAATCCTGTGGCTTGCTTATGACAGGAAGAGTTGTGCCTCTCTCCCTGGGGGTAGAATAGCTGAGTGAGAACATTGTGCCAATGACCTCCCTCTACCTTTTTCCCTTCTTTTTTGTTCTGCTCATTGAGAGACCAGAGTGTTAAAAGGTTACTGTCATTAAAAAAAATTTCCTCATGTTCATTTTACTTTCCATCATATAATTGTCATGAGTTTCTCAGGGGCGGAGTCTTAAATCAGAAAAATGAATTGATTGGCTGGCAGATCCTAACAGCTCATGGCTTTTACCAATACTTATGTTTGATGTATGTTCTACCATATAACAGTAGATCTTCAGGTGAAAAAACATGCATTAAACACTTCTTAACTGCCATAGATAGATATGTAAATTGAATGGTCTTCTACCAAGCTAAGGAAAATGTCTTAAAAATAAATGAAAAATGCTAGTGCACGGCAATGAGCATGATAGGAAATATTTATATGTTTGGTTCTTATGTAATAATGATACAAAGGTTTCTGTTGGTTGGTTGTTTGATCTTTTCCACTATGTGATGATTATGTTCTGTTCTAGATTAAAACCCAATACATTCCCTTTTTGTAAAGGTAATAATTAAACTAAAAGTGCAGCTAGTGATTGTGTTAGCTTTCTGTAATTATAGCAAAATATTTAAGATAATTAATTACAGGAAAGGTTTGTTTTGGCTCTCAGTCCATGCTCAGCTGGCCCCATGGCTTTGGACCTGTGGTAAAGCGGGATGTCATGGATGTCGGGGATATATGTGATCTATATGTGTCACAGGAGCAGCAGATAAAAAGAAGGGGCCATGAGTCCCACAGTCCCTTTCAGGAGCACATTTCCAATGACCTGAGGACCCCTCTCAATGTTCACCATCCCCCTCTGCCACTACTAAACCTTTAATAAATAGGTTGAGGAGGGATACTTGATAGAAATTATAGCAGTGACAAAAAAATATGAGAACAGTGCACTAAGATATGTTCTCTAAGGAGTTGAGCTAGCCCCCGAGCATTTCCTTCCCGTTGTAACAACTTTTTAGAAGCACCTTGACTGCCATGCTATATAGCCAGGCCACTGCCATCTCTTGAATTGTCTAGTGGCCTGTTAACTATCTGGCTGCTTCCTACTTTGCCCTCCCTTCAAGCCAGATGTTTAGTGGCTGGGCATTAAGTACCTCATTCTATGCTCAGTGAATAAAAGCCAACAGTCTTTGAGTGCCATAGTATGGAGTTTGTTATTTATCTCTCTGACCTCTTCTCCTGTTTTCCCTGGTGTGCTCCAGGACAGACAGGGAACACTTGAGCCCCAGGGTCCTGGTGCTTGTTGATCCCTTTGTCTGGAACTATCTTTCCCAAGATGTCCACCCGACTCTACTCCTTACCTTCTTTATGGTTTAACTCATATAAAAGCTTCTCAGGGAAGGGACAGTGGCAGAAAATGAGGGAGGGGGTAATAATAACAAGAACTATCCTCATTTTCTTATGTAACTGTAACCCCTCTGTACGTAACCTTTACAATAAAGGAATATATACTATATATGTTACACATACATTATATATAAATATATAACACACATATATATGTAAAGTTTCTCAATCAGGCTTGAAGAGAGCCACCATGTTTTTTGTTTTGTTGTGTTTTGGTTTTTTCCAGTCCTTGGGCTTGAACTCAGAGCCTGAGCACTCTCCCTGGGCTTTCTCAAGGCTAGAGCTCTACCACTTAAGCCACAGCACCACTTCTGGCCTTTTCTATGTATGTGGTACCAAGAAATCAAACCCAGATCTTCATGCATGCTAGGCAAGCACTCTACTAATAGGCCCAACTCCCAGAGAGAGCCACCATGTTTTTAAACATCAGCACTCCACACTTTCTCACCCACCCTCCTCTGCTTTATACTTCTTCATCAGATCCCTTATTACCATGTACATGTTTTCTGTTCTTCCTAAGTATGCATTGTCTATCCCTTCCTAGAGAAAAGGGGCTTGTCTCATTAGTGTGTTTGAAGTGCACACTATTTGTGAGAGGTATGAATGACTCTCTAGAACCCTTTTAGAGCCTGATACATTTGGGGTTTCTTCCCACCGGTGTTGTCTCCTTCCCAGCACTTGAAAGACCAAAAATGTTAGTAGAGCATCTTTTCAAAATTAACCCCAGCTGTAAGCTATTTGAAGCAGTCTATGCAGTGAATTGGGACATGCCAAACAATTGGTGATTAGTAAGGCAAATGAGAGAATAACAGTACTATACAGGGGCTCCTGTGTGCCTTGCATGGTTGGGCTTGGGATGGGAAAGGGTACAGGAAAGGGACCTACCTAATTCCTTCCCCTTGTCAGCCCCCCAGTTGTGGCAATGTTCCCAAGCAAGCTGAAATCTTTTTCTGCCCACCTCCTTACTCTGAGACCTTTTGCAAAGTATTTATGTGTGTGTCATCAATGGTCCACGAAGGACTTCCTTTGGCTGTAATGTCTTGTTTTCTTTTTTGTTGATGCTGTTTCTTTAGTAACCCCCCGCCAGAGTCTTCACTGCATGGTTTCTACTCAAATTGTGTCTTGAACTTTGTACTATTTCTCTTTTTAATAGCTTAAAATTTATTTTGGCCACACAATTATGATGAAGCTTACAAGCATGAATGTAGACAGATCCCATCTAAGTACTGATATTTCTTGTGGTGGGAGGTGCTCATTCAGCAAGCCTAATGGCCCACCTGGCAGAATTATCCCTATCTTAGTGCTGGATGCAACAGATTCTAGTAACCCAAAGCCCTTATTGATTGACTATACCTATTGATGTACCACAGTGATAGGCTGTGCCCGATAACAAGCACTGTCCACCCTCAGGGAGATTCCTACAATCTAGTGTGAGAGAGAAATGCAAATAACTGGAGATGTGTGATTTCAAATTAGTAGTGTTACACCAGTCTGTTCTGGTGTGTGAGAGGAGGAGGACATGGACTGTGAGCTAGGATCTGCAAGAGAATAAGCAGGCATGTTTGGGGAAGGGTTATGCCAGGTAGCCTGTGCTTTAATTTCCAAGCAGAGAAAATGGTGTGTTCAGGATCTCAGCACTGAAGGTTTTCGTTGTGTATTCGTGGGAATAACAGGAGATTGTAGGTAGGGCTGAATACAGTGCTTTTTATATTTTAAAATGTTTTCTCTGGACACATTGTGGAGAAAAAGATTCGAAGGAATAAAGGATGGAAGCTAGAAAAGAACAGCTAGAAGAGTTAGTAAGACAGTGGCAGTGTGGATAAAGATGATAGTGGAGTAGGGAAGCCCTTTCTCCTCTCTTAACAGGCTTGCTAATAGTCTTCTGTGGATTGGAATTGGCCTTCAAATAGCTTTCTGAGATACTATGTGTGGTATTTATTGGCTCTCAGGACATATTTCTTGGTTAAAGAAATGAAAATGACCCAAACATCAAGAAACAATGACATACTAAAGCAACTAGCACAATGATGTTCATTGCAGCACTATTTACATAGCAAAGATATGGAACCAATCCAGATGTCCCTCAGTAGACGACTGGATCAAGAAGATGTGATATTTATACACAATGGAATTCTATGCTGCCATCAGAAAGAATGACATCGCCCCATTTGTAAGGAAATGGAAAGACTTGGAAAAAATCATATTAAGTGAAATAAGCTAGACCCAAAGGAACATAGGCTCAATGGTTTCCCTCATTTGTAATAATTAGTGCACATCTAGGACTCTCCTAGCAGAGGATTACACTATCTTAAAACCTAGGTACATAAGGTCATATAGGATGAGACTAAATGAAAGGATCTCCAGGATATGGAAACAAGAGCTTTATCTTGTGTGATTGTTGTTCTTAATGTACTATGTTATTTTACTTCTCTTTTTTTGCCCTTTGGTTAATCTCATATTGTTACTGTATCTGACTTTGTTACGTGGTATATTGTATATATGACGTTTATTTGAAATAGGAAAGGGAAGGGGGGAAAACAAGATGATTGGGAGGGGCTGGGGAGAGAGAAATGGGGACAAAAACATGAGAAGGGGTATCAATGTGTGAGAAGTAATGCACCTACTATCTGGCGAATATAACTGTAACCCCTGTACACATTACAATAAAAATAAAGAAAATAGATATGAAATAAGTTTGCTGTGCACACAGAAAATAAATAAAATAAGGAGATTAAAAAATAAAGAAATGAAAATGTTGGTAAAATTGTCAGGTATCAGGCTTTCTGACATAGTCTCTCTCACAAAGGCTCCAGAAATGTCCATGTCTGGCCAGCCGTGGTCTGTTGTGTAGAGGTCCTAAGAAACATAACCTTTTGAGTATGTATTCCTATTTATCTTTGAGTGTTTTTTCATGCTGACTAAACTCCTGAGCATGATACTGGTTTAGTTTGTTTTATTTAAATTTTTTTCATTGTTATTCTGAAGGTGATATACAGTTGGGTTACAGTTACTCAAGTCAGGTGTAAAAAGACTACATTTATTTTTGGATAATGTTACTCTTTCCATTGTTCTTTCCTTGTGGTTTTAGTTTTGAAACAATGCAAACTTCTTTGAGATTCTTAAGGTTCTTTATGGTCTAGGCTCTAGGGAAATGGATGGAGCACAGTTTGGCTTATAGGTATCTACTTAAAGTTTTCATTCTGGCTTTATCCATCTCTTTATTAGTCACTCTGGTCATTTTTGGAAGTTTAGGTGCACTTTTGGAGCCAATACAATTAAGGATCAGAATGAGAACAGTCAGGAATTCTAAAGAGTAAATGCTCTCTGTTAGAATGTTTTGTTTTTTTTTTTTTAACTCAGTAGGTCTTCAAAATTACATCTGCCAATTGATCATTTCTTTAGGACACTTCCTATACCTGGAAACTTCAAAGGAATGTGGCTCAAGAGAGCATGTCAGACAAAAGGATTCAGTCAAGGGTTATCCACCTTTAATTTATTTATTTATTGTGCAGCTAACTACTTCTTTGTATGTGTATGTGCCAGTCCTAGGACTTCAACTGGGTGCTATCCTTGAGCATTTTTGCTTAAGACTAACACTTGAGCCAAAGCTCCACTTACAGTTTTTTTGTTTTGGGGTTTTTTTTGTTGTTGGTTTTTTTTTGGGGGGGGTGGTTAATTGAGGATGAGAATCTCATCCTTGGTTTTGAACCATGATCCTCAGATCTCGGCCTTCTGAGTAATTTAAATTTACAGGTGTGAGCCACTACCAACACCTAGCTTAGCTTTTTAATGTGCCAGCTTGATTTTCTTTGAAGCTATATTTATTTTGCAAATCCCTTATTATTAGTACATGTAGAAATGACTCTCTTATAAAATGGTTCCTTTTATGAAGCCATTAGTATATGTAGAGTTGATATGTATTTAATGGTTCCTTTTATGAACCTAATAAAGTTAGGCAGTTGAAATAATTGATTGAAGTTGAAAAAAACCCTTTTGAGTACTCCCAAAGTTTAAAACATACCAAATAGTGATATAAAACATGTGCGGATTTGTAACTACTCCCTAACAATGTTCTCATCTCTTACAGGAGGAGAAAAATGATAAAAGCAGAGGAACTTTGAATGGCTCAGAATGACCCACTGAATAGGTAACTGAAATTAACAGGTGTTGTGTATACATTTTAAGCAAATTAATGTTTATGAATGCTTAGTATAGACTGGAGTATAAGTTCCTAAGACTAAAACAAACCCATCATTCATATGAAAAATTTCCAACAAAATCACAGCACTTGGTACTAAAGCAAGTGTGACCCTCATTGATAAGTTGTGACATGGCCTAAGAAATTAACCTCTTCCTCTCTCTTTTAGTGTGTGTGCCAGCTCTGAATTATGAATTCAGGGCCCGGGCACTGTCCCTAGGAGTTTTTGCTCAAGGCTAGTGCTTGTCACTTCAGCTGCATTCCACTTCCAGCTTGATAATTTGGGATAGGGTCTTATGAACAGTTTTGCCTGGGATAAGCATCTGTGATCCTCAGATCTCAGCTTTCTGAGGTGTATGCTACTTGTGTCTAATTTATTCATCTTTGAGCACCTGTTCATTTTTGTCTTTTGAGTGCTAACCTACTAGATGTGAGATTGTTTTTTGTTCTGAAATAGAGCAAACTTTGGAATTCTTATAAATACTTTGGAATTTATGAGATTGAAGTGTAGCATAGCATGTAGGTAGCCAGATGTCATAACTAATGAAAGTAAGGATGACATTGAGATCAGTTACTCCCATGGGCCGAGAGTGGCATATAGATGCTTGGAATGAGAAAATCCAAGCCAGGCAGCTGTGGCTCATGCCACCGAGCTACTCAGGGAACTGAATGTGAGCACTGAGGTTCAAACACCGACTGAGATAACTTTTTATTTCCAGTTAACCAGCAAAAAGCCAGAAGTGAAGGTACAGCTCAAGTGGTAAAGTGCTAGCCTTGACAAAAAAAAAACAAGTGAGAGGAGAGCACAAGGCCCTAAGTTAAAGCAACCCCCCCAAAAAAGCCCTGTAACAATGCAAAGCAAAGTACCTGCCTCAGCTCTAGCTTTGTGCAATAAAATGGTTACTATGGCTACAGGCTACGATACATCCAGTTACCATTGAAAAAGAGGCATGTTATATGCCATATTAGTCATGATATTAAGTGTTGAACATGCCACCTTTGTCCTCGTCCCCGCATATCACTTTCAGTCTGCACCAATTTGTTTCTTTTTCTATTCTATTTAGATTCAGGTGTCCTTGGCTATTCTGTAGATCCTACAAGCTGCCCCTTTCCCTCCCCATCTTCAGTCTTCTTGTTTTCTTTGGTTCCTCTCCTCTGACACAGCAATATCTCTTTACTTAGAAACAGATGTCCACAGTCTCATTTACTAATATTTACTTAGATTATGCTCATTGCCCTCGATGCCTATGTCCTAAGTTACTTGGTTCAGGGATATTGCCTTTTCTGGTGGGAGGTGTTGCAAAGGACATCATTAGCTTGTGTTGGTGGGCTGAGGAGAGCTCAGTATGTGAATGGCTCTCTCTAATTGGAACCAACAGAAGGAAACACATGTTTGTACATGTAGGAATTTTCTAGTCTGTTTTATTCTATCCAATTTTCTTTGTTGTCTCTTTCATTCTGTTTTTAATGCAATTCATAACACAAAATGGGCTTTAGTTGTCCTGTGATCATCTTGGAAAATTCAAGTGCTAGAATATGCTTTCTTGCCACACCAGTGTGCATGTCTTGTGTGTGTGTGTGTGTGTGTGTGTGTGTGTGTGTGTGTGTGTGTGTGTCCTTTGGCTTGAGCTCCAGACCTAGGCACTCTCCTGGAACTATCTTCTCAAGGCTAACATTCTAGCACTTGAGTATAGCTCCACTTCTGGCTTTTTTTGCTGGTTAATTGGAGATAACAGTCTCCCATAAATTTTCTGTCTTGTCTGTCTTCAAGCCACAGATCTCAGCTAGGATTACAGGTATGAGCCAATGACCCTGAGTATCTCTGAAAACAAGCACAACAACAACAAAAAGCTTCAAACCTGCCTTAATTCTTTATGTGCCCACCAGCCCGCCCGCCCTCCATCCCTCCCCTCCCACCTCCCCTTCTCCTTCCTCCCTCCCCTTCCATCCCCTCCCCCCACATCCCACCCTCCATGCCTGTGTCCTGTCTCTCTCTTTCTTTCGCCAGTAGTCCTGGGACTTAAACTCAGGGCCTGGGTACTATCCCTGAGAGCCTGAGAGTGCCTCCCTATGCTTGAGGCTAACACTCTACCACTTGAGGCACAGTGCCACTTCTTGCTTTCTCTGTTTATGTGGTTATAAGGAATTGAACCCAGGATTTCGTGCATACTAAACAAACATTTTACCACTAAGCTACATTCTCAGCCTACTTTCTTCTTTTAACATTCAAGTTTCTATTGCTGTTTTCTCACCTACCATTCCCTCCTCAACAGAGGGAATTCTGTTTGAATATTGACACTTTCCTCCTGACTGATAGACAAGAATCTTAGTTTTACTGTTTTGAATGAAATAGATCCCCCTGTGCTGTTAGATCTTGCTATTTATTTTCAAAAATAATTATTTGTTTTTATTCCTACAATGTTTAAATTTCTGTATTATTCTGTTTCTTAGGAATACGACTATTATGGTGGTCTGATCTTATAGGTCATGCCCTTAGAGAACTCAAGGACCACATAGAGCAATTATGGGGTCTTCTGCACCTCATCAGTCTTGTTGGTTAGTGTCATGGGCTCTAGAGAGACACCTGCTGGTGAAAATTTGGCATTGCACTGCTTTCTGCCCTGAAGTCTATCATACTACTACTACTACTTCTTTAGTTCTTTCTTTCTTTTTTCTTTCTTTTGCCTTTTTTTTTCCTGGCAAGGAAATGGAAAGAACTGGAAAAAATATATTAAGCTAAGCATGCCAGGCTCAAAGAAATGTAAGTTTTACAGTTTCCCTCATTTATAATAACTAGAATATGTCTGTGGTATTCTTAGGGGATCACAGTAGCCCAATTGCTTAGTGCATGTGACCATATACAATGAAGTGTATCAAAATGAAATCCAAGAATTGGAAGCAAGTGGCTCTGTTTGGAGTTAATTCTGTGTTTTTTGTTTTGTTTTAATTTTCTGTACTCTTTGTATTATATGTAAGTTTATTTGATCCATGGAAGGGAAAAGGAATCACAGAAATAGCAGGACAAAGGATGAACTAATACAACAATGATACGCGCCTGATACTGATGGAAAGGAACTTTACAACTTAAAAGGAAGGAGGATAGGGAAGAGAAAGTGGGAGAAAACGAAGGAGGGGGTACCTCTAAGGCTCCTGTTCACCTTTACAATGATAACAGTATTATTAATAAAAGAACCTTCACACTTTTATAGTGTGAAGATCAGCCTTTATATTGATATACATTGAGTACATTCACATAATACCTTCAAGCACTTTTGCCATCCCAGCTGACCTCCAGTTAGCTGAAATATATCCATACTTTTAAATTCAGTTCAAGGAGCTGAGAGCTGAGGGGAGAACTGTGAGGTTTAAACCTGAGTTTTGTGTTTCATGCATTTTTCATGTAAACCTGTTTCATGTATTTTTCAGTGGGACTATATGGGGATAGTTTACTAAACACTCACTGGCCAGGAATAATTGAAAACTTTTGGAAATGGTAATTCATTATTCTCAGATAGTTAAGAACATGTTTACAGCTTAGCTTATATTTGAAAGGTATATTTTGTTCTAGATGTAAATCTTTTTTCATATATATTTTTATTGTAATTAATAGAAGGGTTACATTATATTTGCCAAATAGAAGGTACATTAATTCATGTACATTGATACCCTTTCTCATGTCTTGGTCCCCATTTCCCTCCCCCCCACCCCCACCCCTCATCTTGTTTTCCCCCCTTCCCTATCCAATTTCAAATAACCAAATACAAATATATCCAATATACCAGATAACAAAGTAAGATACTGTGACAATATGAGATAATCAAGGGATAGCAAAAGAGATGAGAGATAACATAGTACATTAAGGACAACAATCACTCATTATATGGCTTTTGTTTCTATATCCTAGAGGTCCTTTCATTTAGCATCATACTATATGGCCTTATGTATCTAGGTTTTGCTCTATTGCACATCTCTACTAGGAGAGACTAAGGTTTCTACTGATTATGACAAATGAGGGAAACCATTGAGCCCACTAGATGTAAATCTTACATTGGAAAAACATATATAAATTTATTGCTTCTTTACTTGAAAGCCTGGGTCAGAGTGTCAGTGATTTCTGTGAGAGGCACATCCCTGTGCACTATTGCAAAACATTTGAAATAAGCTGTTCAGCTAAAAAAAAGTTTTTATGAAAAAAATTTAAATTAAGTGGTCAAGGTATAGTGATCAGACTAGATGAAAACATAGTGTCATTTGCTTTTTCTTTCAGGATTTATTGGCACTCACATGAAAAGAAATAGTACTTAGTGTGTTTATTCAAGATTTACAACATGAACTCATTCAAAGTGCACTGTGTATTTATGGAAGATGCATACAGTGAAACTTTTTGTATGGTTAGTGTGTGCTAAAAATGATGATTGATAAATATTGTAGGTCCTGTAATAATACTTATTATGTAGCCTGAACACAGGGATGAGTAAATAGGGTTGGGAAAAAAATCTTTGGGCACATACATATTTTTGTATTATGCTGAAGCATGGTAGAATGCTTGTCACGGTGCACAATCAATGCCTGCCATTCTTCTGGATCCAGCTTAAACCAGTGGATTGGATAACACCGAAAAGGTACAGAAGAGAAGTGACACCCCTGCCAGCTCTGTAGGACCAGGCTAGCAACCATCTCCTTACCACTCAGCATAACTGGCTTGTGGAGGAAACACCTGAAAGAGGTCTTAGAAATGGTTTGCGGACGCTGTAACTTAACTACCAACACAAGAACCTATTCTTTTTAGTTCTTTTTTCTTTTAAATTACAACTACCTTTATTTTTAATGCCCTAGAATCCATTTTATAAATTTTATAAATTCTCATTTGGCTGGGATAATGGAGATGCTTCTTTGCATTGAATTTGCTTTCTAGAACACTGTGCTGTTAATGAACGGATCAAAGGGCATCATGTTCTTCATTTTTTTCCATATTCCTTCAGACTGAGCTTTGAGAGAAACACATTCAGCATAGCTTTTATTATGTCTTCCTTTTTCTTACCATCCATTAGGGCAGTATATTTATCTTCTGGCACAGGAACCTTGAGGTCATTAAAATTCTTTTCAAAGTCAACCACCAAACCTGCCTTGGCCACATCAGCCTTGTAAAAAGGCCAATCCATAGTTTGTGGCTTATCATATAGAGTGGTTGACCTGGAGTTAAATGTCTCACTTCCAGGACTTCATGGAGAAAACAAAGCTTTTTGGCTTCATGTTTGATCTTTCTACCCAGTCCATGTTTCTTAGAACAAGTTTGAGCCCAGCCATCTTGAGATCCTTCACTTATCTGGGGTCTTTTTAACTCTTAAGTACACAGAAAAGTTAGCCAGGCAAAATGGCTTAAGCCTGTAATCCTAGCTATTTTGAGGGAGGTAGATATCAGAGAAAAGTGGTTTTGAAGCCAGCCAGTTAGTAAGGCTCACCTTGGTGTCTGGGAGCAGTTTTCCCAACTACAAGGAAGTACAGTGGCTGGGCACTGCACTGTGACGTGCTTGTCATCCTCAGCAACAAGTAAAAACACAAGTAGATGGCTTGTAGCCCAGCCCAGTGTAAAGTGAGGCCCTATCTTAAAGATTGCCAGTGCAAAATGAGGCTTTAGCCATTGCTCAAGTGGTAGAGTGCCTGCTTAAGAAGGCCCTAAAAGCAATCAAAAGTAGCAGCCTACTTGCTGAGCTTTTACATCTGTTCTAGAGAAAGGAGATGCATTAGTGTGCTAGGAAACACATCAGAGCATACCAGGGTATCAAAGTGGGAGAGGTTGACTGTTGCCTAGATTGTAGATTGTTGTTAGCAGAAGAGAAGCGGCTAGACAGACAATAATGCTGCCCTTGTGTGCTCATATCCTCCCTTCTCTAGGTGTCACAGGTGTGCATAAAATAGTATTAAGTCAAGGATACAATGCAGGTAAGAACTGGGAAGTGGTTCCCTTATTTCAGATACTAGCTTTGCTCATAGGCAACTGACTTAATTTCTTCAGTTTTCCATCTGTAATATCAGGATAAGGCTAGTAATCTACATTCTGTATTATGGCATTACTAACAGGATCGAATGAGGTAATGATGTATGACATGATCAGAACAATTTTAGTGACACAGTAAACACTATGTGTTAGCTATTTCATGGGTTTGAGCTTCAGGTATTTGTGCTTAAAAAAATTTTTTTAATTAAAAAAAATGGGGCTGGGAGTTTTTCCTAGTGGTAGAGTGCTTGCCTCGTATGCACAAAGGCCCAGGTTCAATTCCTCAGTATCACATCCATAGAAAAAGCCAGAAGTGGCTCAAGTGGTAGAGCTCTAGCCTTGAGAAAGTCCAAGGACAGTGCTCAGGCCCTGAGCTCAAGCCCAAGACTGACAAAAAAAATTAAAAAATTTATTCTCTATTCATAACCTGGCCAGTGAGAGTAGACACTAGTGAATGATTACTTGTGTGGCATCTTTAGAATTGTTGCCTAGTAATGCATTTTGTTTTGTAGGTTGATTCTTAAGAAGGCCACATGATCTAATTAAAGTTCAAATCTATATATATTTCCCTCACCACACTGCAAATTTGACTTTAATCCTCTCCATATAGACCATTTTCTTCCCTATAACTGGCAATAAGGATTATGTTTTACATCATGAAAATGTGCAGCCAAAATATGTTAAGTATAGTCACACTGTTAGATAAGATTTTTTATTTTATTATTTCTATTCTATTTGATTTTTTCTAGGAACATAGCAGTACATTAAATTTATTTTACAAGCCATCAGTAGATCACTCTGAAGTTTGATCATAGACCAATTTGAATTTCGTTAAGAATCAAAAGGTAGGGTGAATACTTTTAATTATAACCAAAAATTCTTCCTTTTCTATTTCCTTATTTTCCCAACAATGGAACTAGAAAACCAATCTCAATCTCTGACTCTCTTTCTCTGTGTCTTTTTTGTATACTTTTAAATGACACCAGTCTCACAAGGCCAAAGTTTATATTGTCATTCAAGAGCTCTCTAGTTCAGATTCATTTTTGGCATGTTTGTAATATTAACAGTGCACAAAAATTATAACATGGAGGCTAATCACTTTTACAAATACTTTAAAGTTAGCTATATTACTAGGAACAAAGTTTTCAGACTGTGACACCTAATTCCCTCCCCTTTCTTTCCTTCTCCAATTAAGTTAGGAACTTAAGAATGTGATGCATAAGGGTGCTTTTCTTGTTAGAACAGAGCTCTGAGGGAACATGTTGCTTTATGCTGGACTGTAGATTCAGATTGCTCTGTCTTGGCCAGCATCATGCCTTTAGGAGCTCACTGCCGTTCATGTTCTAACAACACAGAGCTGACCACGCATCTACTATGCTGAACCCTCACTGGATTTTCACCACCTTGATCACCGGCCAGACTGAAGAGCTACTTTGGAAGAAAGGGCACCAAAGTCATACAGTTTACCACACAAGACCCCAGACTTGCTTTGCACACGGTTTCCTCACACAAAAGCACACATTTGCCTCTCTCAGCCTATATCCTCCACAGCAGCTGTCCTGATTCAGAGCATATGATTAATCAAACACCCTTTCCCATGAACTTAGAATAACTTTTATCATCACATTTTAAGAAAAATCTCTTTTTTTCTCTTGTTCAATTTGACATACTTTTTATTTTTATTTTTGTTAGTCAAGGGGCTTGAACTCAGGCCTTGGGCCCTGTCTCTGAGCTTTTGCTCAAGATTGCACTGTACCTCCTTGAGCCACAGCTCCATTTCCAGTTTCTTGATGCCCGGGCTGGTTTCTAAAATGACCTTAAACTTGCTAGTATGTGAAGTATTATTGCCACAGAGAAACAGAGATTGTAATGTTTTGTATTAGGTTCATATGCCGAATATGCAACGGAAGTCTTAAGTTCAGAGTAGTAGGTAACATTCAAAACTTGGCTTGACGTGACTTTGTACATACAAAAAAATGGATGTATATACAGAATAAAATGATACACACATTTTAAAAAGTATCAAGGTCTGAGTCTGAGAAAATAGAAAACAACGCCCATGGGCCAGGGTATGGCCTAGTGGTAAAATGCTTGCCTAGCATGCACAAAGCCCTGGGTTTGATTCCTCGGTACCACATACACAGAAAAAGCCAGAAGTGGTTCTGAGGCTCAAGTGGTAGAGTGCTAGCTTTGAGAAAGTTCAAGGACAATGTCCAGGTTCTGAGTTCAAGTCCCAGGACTAGTAAGAGGGGCGGTGGGAGAATGCAAGTAATGCCCCATGGGTGAGGCAGCCTTGCCTTGGTTGCCACACTGGAGAAGAAATGAGTAAGGTGGCCAAGTTCAGAAGGACATGGGGATGTCAGTCAACTATGTCTGGCGTTCACTTGGACTGTGTAATGGCCTTTCACTTAAGTGTCCATTAGGGAGAAGCACTTCTCTGACAGGGCCAAACTTTCCTGTTCAACAAAATACGAGGAACACCAAATGCACTCACTAAATACCTCGTACCAAAAACCTGAAAGCTTTGCTTCTTGTGTAAGGATGTCACCCAGTACATGAATTAGGCTGAAACAAAGAAGAATGTTTGGAAAAACTTGTGCATAAATAACAGTGTTTTCTGAGTGCTCCCCTCTTCTAGAAAGTTCCTTTGGCAACATTATACATAATGGAGCAAAAGACAAAAACACTTGTTATCAAAATTTTTCATACTTGCCAGTTATTTTCAGAGAATATTTTTATATCCACGTCATAATGAACTGAAGTAAATTGGTTAAAATGGGGACAGAAAACTACTCTGCAGTTTTTGAAAGGTCAGGAGGAATAAAGAACAAAAATAAGAAATAGGGAAAGGTTCACGCCTGTAATCCTAGCTACTCAGGAGGCTGAGATCTGAGGATCGAAGTTCAAAGCCAGCCTGGATACTAAAATCTGTGACTCTTATCTCCAGTTAACTACCAGAAAGCTGGAAGTGATGGGGTGGCTCAAGTGGTAGAACACTAGCCTTGAGCTGAAGAGCTCTGGGAGAGTACCTAGGCCCAGAGTTGAAGGCCTAGGACCAACACAAAAAAAGGAAAGAAAGAAAAGAAAAAAGGAAAAGGATAAGGAAAAGAAAGAAATTGAGAAAGGTGGGCTGGGACCATGGCCTAGTGGTCGAGTGCTTGCCTAGCATGCACAGAAGCTTGGGTCTGACTCATCGGTACTGCATACATAGTAAAAGCTGGAAGTGGTGCTTTAACTCAAGTGGTAGAGTGGTAGCCTTGAGAAAGGCCATAGATGGTGCCCAGGCCCTGAGTTCGAGCCCTTACCCTGGGGGAAAAAAAACAAATAGGGAAAGGTAATGTCACCTAAATACATACCTCAGTTATTTTTTTTTCTTTCTGGAGGCTGCTGCTGATTTCAGCAGGAACCAGAGACAAAGTATTTGAGTAATAAAGGAAGATGAAAGCATTTCTGATGAGTTGTTCAGGTCTGTCCTCAAATTTTAACATAAATGGAAAGAGTCTAGAATAATCAGTTAAGGTAGATGTCTGAGCTACACCCCAGAGATTCTAAGCCCAGTCCTAGGTAATTCTAATGTAGAAGTTCCAAGGACTGCATATTGAAAATCTCTAGTTATAAAGAAAGACCATTTATAACTGCTTTATTACTCATAGTTCCTTTCTTGGTTGAATACCAGCATAGCACCAAGTTTAAAGTTCTTTATAAAAGTTTGACCAGTCTTTGACACAGTTTGCCACCTACATGGAACCCCCAAAATAGGACTCTCAATTCCTGGCTTAGAAATACTCGCATCATGCCTGCACCTAGATTGACTCCTAGGCAGTCCTGTAACTTGAATGAGTTTTGGCAGTGGTGCAAGATTAATTTGTAATTTGCCAGTGTTTACGTGATAATTCTTTTTTTCATTGGCGTTGCATGATGAAAGAGTCAGATCTTACTGTGGTTTGTTCTCCTCATAGTTTCCGTGGGGTTAGAGAGAATGCTGGGGGAAAAAAAGAACCTCTATTTTGACTCTTAGGTATAGCCTGGCTTACCCCGAAGGTGGCAAATCAGACTTCCGCACGCACTGCCTTCACATAGCCAATGGCTTGCTCCGAAAGTGTGGATCAGCATGTGCAGTCTCATCGTCGGGAGTTTTAGACTCCAACAGCAAACAAGCCTTCGGTCTCTTCTCAGTACTGGGCTCAGGCTCTGTGCCGATTCCAAAAGCAAGAGTGTGCCTCTGGCTCTGGGAGGAATTTGTGGTTCTAGGTAAGCATAAACCGGGGTTCCTTTCCTTTTCTTTCTTTGGGTGGTCCTCTAAGAAGAATTCAGAGCTGTTTGTCTTAAAATTTTTTCCATCTGAACTGTTTTATTGTGTCACCTACTGTCTCAACACTTCGTGTCCAACTGATCCTTTTCTAAAGTAGTTTCAGTTTCAGATTTTAAAGTGTAGAATTTCCTTTGCATTTCTGTGTCTGAAATTTTTTTTAGAATTGCCACTGTTGCTAATGTACTAATTATGTAAAGGTTCCTGGTGTAGAAGTAAGGTCTTAATTTTTTGGGGTGGGGAGTATGTTTTAAAGGGTAGGCAGAGGGGAAAGTCTCTTTGCATTTGATTTTTGAAATAATTGTAAGCCAGGAACTGGTGGCTTGGTGGCGCATATTTGTAAGCCTGGCTACTCAGGAGGCTGGGATCTGAGGACATGAGTTCACAGCCAGCTTGGGCAGAAAAGTCCATGAGACTCTTACCTCCAATTAACCACAAAAAAAACCAGAAGTGAAGCTGTGGCTTTTGTGGTAGAGCACTAGCCTTGAGTGAATAAAGCTAAAGGACAGTATCTAGACCCTAAGTTCAAGCTCTATTACCAGCATTCCTCCCCCACCAAAAAAAAAGAGTAACATAGAAGCTGTGGTCTCTCTCTTTTTTATCCCTATCCCTCTCCCTCTCCTCCCTCCCCTCCCCGTAATAAAATCAGCTCACTTTTCTCCTTCAGCATGCGGTTTAGTTTGTGTACATTCATAGCAGTGGCATTTTCTTGCAGAAGTGACTTAGGCCTCTTGGATGAACTCTCTCTTTGAAAGGGTGGTAGAATTGCATCAGAAAAGCATTTACAGTAAACGGCTCCCCCTCTTCCTGTAATGACCACATGTGAAAGAATGCCTTAATTCTTATTTTGAGGAAATGAGTTGTAGAATTCTATGAAAAATTCCCTTTTGTCATTAATTAACCAGAATTTAACATTAAATTTTCAAATTACAGTCACTCTATGCTATACTCTGAGTCACAGGGATTGAGCTGTCCTCTCGGCACAATAAAAGTAATGTACCCACTACCTGACGAATGTAACTGTAACCCCTCTATACATCACCCAACAATAAAATACAATTTAAAAAAGAGGAAATATTCTTGAATATTACTGTAGTTTATGGTATAAAGCTAAATTAAATTAACCTCTTAGCCATCTTTCATATTGAGTTATTATATTTCTGGTTAGGTTATGGTATCACCTCTAATCCCAGGTAATGGGAGACAGAGGTAAAAGATCTTGACTTCAAAGCCAGCTCAGGGAAAGGCTTAGCAAGATTTTATCTCAAAAAACAAAATAAAACAACACACACACACACACACACACACACACACGCACGCACGCACACACACACACACACACACACACACACACACACACACACACATGGGCTGGGAATGTGGGGAATATTTGCCTAGTATGAGAAAGGCTCTAGGTTTAATCCCCAGTATCAACAAAAACAAATTTTTTAAAGATATATTGCTGATTTGTTCTTAAAGAATTGATTCTGGTGTGATTAGACATGAGGAGTTAGAAGCAAGCAAACAACAAACATAAAAAGTAGCCAGGATTCTCATAGCAACAGGATCTCCCATTGGGACATAGAGACTATTTGTAAGGGTGTTTTGGTTGTACTGTGAGACTGTTTAATGTGTAGATCACAAATATAAAGACAGAAAAAAAATCACGCAATGTCCCACATGAATCTCATCTATCCTGAAGAATATAGTGTAATCAAGTTGATAATTAAATCTGTATTTACATATTTTCTCATATTCATATCTCACCTCTCACTTTCCTGTACTTTTAGCACAGAAAGCTTCTGATTTATCCTCCATTAAATAAATGCAAGTTACATGCATCTATTTTATTGCATAGTTGAATTGAATCTGAAAGTTATATACTGAAGAAGTATTTTTGTGTATTATGCATTACATTTCTCTTAGTTCCTCTTTTAGGTCACATTTAGGGTATTATTGTAAGTGCTTATCATATGCTATTTTCTATTGTCATTTTATTTTTGAATAGTAAATGGTATTGACAGAGCTTTTGTGTTATTTTTTCATTATAAAAAAAAGGAGTTGGGGGCTGGGAGTTTGGCCTAGTGTTAGAGTGCTTGCCTAGCACTGTGTTCAATTCTTCAGTACCACATACATAGGGGGAAAAAAAGCCAGAAATGGTGATGTGGCTCAAGTGGTAGAGCTCTAGCCTTGAGAAAGCACAAGGACAGTGCTCAGACCCTGAGTTCAAGCCCAGGACTGGCAAAAAAAAGGGGGGGGGTGAGTTTTTGAACCATTTTGGCTTTAGGGAAGGACAAAGGCAAACTCCCCAGGTGTGTGGTGATATATGTTGGGTTGGGCCATAATAATCTTGAAGGAAAACATTACATAAGCCTCATTGTTTAATGTTGTGAGGTCTTCCTATTGAGCTCTTGGAGTCTGTGTCTTATTTAGAATAGTTTATTATTTGGAAATAATACCATTTACTTATTTGAATGTAGTACAGTTTTATTTCTTTTGACCAATTCCTTGACTTAAACTAAAGGATTAATAAAGTAAAAGAATCACACCAAATTAAGTTCATAGTAGTACATAGTATTCATAGCAGTACTTCCCAGGTAGCTAAACTGATCAGGTTTTACTATTAATTCCCATTTTTGCCTAAAAGGATATAAAATTGCAAAAAAAATTTACAGCTTCTTGGTAGATGGATAATCTGAAAATGCTAGGCATGTATTGTATGAATTACTGAAATGACATATGGCTCTCCAAAAGGACTTTATGAGAAAAGACATACTTCCAATTCACATCTTTCTCTTCTCATACTTAAGAAAAAGAAACATGCCCTCAGTTGAAATATCACCATCTGCATCCTGTGGTTGGCCTTGCACAGTTGTGCCCAGCTCCTGGCCCCCATTGCTGAGGACCACCTGGCAGGAGGAGGAGTCTTATCTCTAACCTATGATTATCATTTCACCTTTTGTTAAAGGGTTGATGAGCCCAGAAACAAAAACAAGCTGTTAGTGCACTACCACTCAAATAACATTATGGTGCTTTAGTTGCATATACCCACCAAATAACTGCCAAACCAATGGGCACAGGATGGGAGCCCTTGTATTCTTTGCAACCATAGATCTTACTGTGTTGAAAATGAGACATGTCACAAGACCTGTTCCAGCTAGCTGAGGTTTTGTTTGTTCTCAGTGGTGGGTAAATGCGACAGATCCACAACAGACTGGGATGTGGCACTTAGAATTAGACAACTAGGAGAAATGCACTTGACATACTAACTTTCTACTCTAGGGGGCTGGCCCATGCCACCCAGCTTCTAATCTCCCTTCATCTCTGACTGTTCCTCTGATTTTTCTACTGACTTATTCCTAAGTGCTGGTTGTTCCTATTCTACCTCAGTGACTAGAGGAGCCAACAGGTGAGTTCACTCTTGTTCTCACTGTAATTCCACAGGCTCCACGTACGTCTGCCTGCTTTCCTTGCCTCCTGCTTTGTACAGTATCTCCCACTCCATCCCTTGTACCTTCTCAGCCATTTTCCCTCTCATCCCTCTTGGTTTAGGCTATGAGCAGTGAAATCTGCTTTACTCTTCCCCATTTTTTAAAATACAGGCCTTTAATTTAATCACCCTACCCTTGATTACTTCTCCATTCACTTTTGCCAGGACCCCACTTTTGAAAGAAATCCCTGCTACCTCCACTTCCTCTCTCCTGCCCACCCCTCAGGCTGCTGTTGTCTGGCTATTGCATTCCTGACCAAATGGGTCCTGTTGTAGCTAGACCTGAAGGTACCCTGCTGTGCCTACCGCTGCCCCATCTGGACTCTTCAATGTCCTCGGTGGCTGGCATGCTCTTCCTTCCTAATTTTTCAAGACCCTGTCCTCAGCACTGTGGCATTTTCTGCTCATTTCCCTTTACAGGTTCTTTCTAGCCATTTCTAAGTTCCAAGCTTTAAGTTCTAAATGACCAGTTATCCCAACTTTCCAAGTTACCTAAGCTTATAATCTGTAGCTTATTATTAGTTTAACCCTTCTCTTGCCTTATCTTTAAAGTCTAAGAAGCCAGTGCCAGAATTCTACATGTCAGCAGTTCTCAAATGCATTTCCTTTTTCTGTCTATTATGTTCTTCTTGGTTTCTATTGTCTTTTACCTAAATTACTGTAGTAGGGACCCTGTTCCTTCTCTAGACACTCCTCCCTAACCCATCCCTAGACTGCACTGTGATGCCTCTAAAAGCATCTGCCTGCTGCCTCCCATAATGTCCTGGAGATAAATTCTCTGGCCCTCTGCCTTGTGCATGAACAGACAAGTACTGGAGAGTCTGCAGAAATGGAGGAGAGAGTTCTGCACAAAGCAGAACCTTGTGAAGACCTTGACTGAACATCTGTCACTCATACCTGGAGAGCTCCTGGTCTTGGGCTTCCCATGTCCTCATCATCCCTTCCATCTTCCCTCACTGGCCATTTCCTGCTTCCCAGCCTATCCCTCCTGAGCTGACTTTTTCCCTTTTCTCATTTAGAGCATTTCAGCTTCAGTGTCTGATCCTTAAGCTTCATTTCTGCCTTATCTGTTTGGGTTCCTCAAGAAACATGTTCTGAACAAGAATGTATTCTGATCTGATTCCTCTCAGGAGTAAAAGGTTCTCTCTCTGCTTCAGTTCTCTCATCTTGAAAATGCTCTTTATATGCTTGCAGTAAAGATAATTAACCAATATGTGGCTGTGATGGTAATAATGACTGCTCTTATTACTAAAAATATCACCTCCTCCAGGGTTCTAGGCAAGATCGGAGCCCCCTCTTATAAACAACAGTACTCTGTGACTCCTTTACATTGTAATTGCCAGATGGCTGAGGGAAGGATAGTGACAACTGCCTGATGTGTTGCTTAAGTGCTATAAACTCAGGATATTCTGGAAAATATATTAGCCAAATGACTTGTTGAAAGAATACTCCAGGGGGAGGGAAAGTGGGAGAAAAATATGGGAGGGAGTAACAATGTTTGACAAGAAATGTATTCACTACCTTACATAAGTAACTATAACCCCTCTGTGTATCATCCTGACAATAAAATTAAATTGAAAATAATAAAACATAAAAAAGAACACTCTAGTTATGTTCTGCCTATTACATTTTAAAAATTGTCCCATTTAAAGATAAAGACAGCAAACACAATTATCTTCCAGAGATGTCTTTAAATCTGATATTATCAAGGGACCTTGGCAAATCCCAGCCTGCTCTGCATAAAGGTTGGGCTAGCCTTTAAGTGATTGAGTTCTGAAAGAATTATGTGGATTGGATATGAAGTACATTTTAGGTCACTCAGAGTTTCATACTTGTGTGCTTTTCTGTTTGCACATGGTGTTGCTTGGATTTGTAGGTTCTTTCCTAGTTGTGGGGAATTCTCAAGCTGGATGTAATGAAAGGGCTTGAAAAACCACAAAGAAGACTCCTATATTCTCCAGTTAAATACGGTGTGCCTTCTTATTTTCACTATTGAGCGATTCACTTTCTGAGCTGGCTTCTATGACTATATTTAAAGAATTTGAGCAGAAGCAATAAAACTTTTATAATACTGCACTTTTGACGCTTATTAAATTTCTGTTATGCCAAATTAGAAACTACTTATAGTACTTATAATTCCGAAGGTTTCTTTCTTTCAGATACACACACGTGTGAATGCAAACACATACACAAATCCATACTGCTCAGTGACGCAAAGTACATTCACTTTACTTTTCTGTACAGCCGTCACTACCATCTGCTCTAGGATTCTTCTTAGAAAACTGAAACTCTGCACCTAGACAATAAGTCTCTAGTCCCCCTGGAAACTGTCCTTTTACTTCCTGTGTCTATGAATTTGACAAGTCTCAGAAACTAGAATCACACACACAGTATTTGTCCTTTTATGACTGCCTTATTTCACTTAGTGTACTATCTTTCAACGTTCATCCTTGCAGCACTGACAGGATTTTCTTTTTAAGGATGAATTTACTATTCTGTGTATCACACATGATATGAAACAACACATTTTCTACACATTGCTTCTACCTTTGGGCTGTTAAGAATAGTGCTGCTGTGAACATGTTTGTAAAACTATCTGACTCTGCAGTTGTTTTGATTCCAGTGATTTGTCTGTCTAATCGCTAGATGCTTCTGCTGTTTTTATGGATTCCTCTCTACCTTCTGGCCATGTATTACTCTCCCTATACCCCCATGATTTTAAGGGCATTTCCTAGCATAGATTCACTTTCAACTTTCAATGAAATTACATCCAAATAAACCCATCAAAAGCTGAATAGTAATGTAAATAGAAAGGGTGTTTAATAGAGCTTTTCTATCAAAAGACATCATTCAGTAACACAGTGCACAGTAGAATATTGGTCATTTGCCATATAATTAGCTGTCAGACTCAGCATTCCCAGAACATTAGATTATAGATTGTTAGCTTTGGAGCCCATAATTCACAGGTGTTTCTACTGAACACATGTTTTCACATTGTTATGAAATTAAAGGATCATAAATTAACCTATTGTAAGTTGGAGATCACTGGAATATTCAAACTGTCAAGTTTCTCATGTTTCAGTAAGACACTCACAGACTTCTCAATAGACAGAATAGTAGGACAACTGATTTGAGCCAGGTGCGGTGGCTCATACCTGTAATTCTAGCTACTCAGGAGGCTGAGATCTGAAGATCTCCATTCAAAGCCAGCCTGGGCACTAAAGTCTGTGATTCTTCAATTAACCACTAGAAAGCTAGAAGTGGTGCTGAGGCTCAAGGGATAGGGTAGTAGCCATGAGCTGAAGTGCTCAGGGACAGCACCCAGGCCCAGAGTTTCAAGTACCACAACCAACGAAAAGAAAAAAAAGAAATATGATTTGTTTCCACCTCATGTATACCAAGTTAAAAAAAGGTGGTCCCTTAGCAATAATGCTATTTATGGCTGTTGACATTTTGTATTTTAAAGAATTTAAGTGTGAATAATAATAGTTTCTTCATGTGTCAATCCTATGGTGACTGTACTACTTCTTATGAAACAAAGGATATTATAATCATAGATGACTTGCATAGAAAAATTAATATACACATATTAAATATTCTCAAAAAAACACTAAGTTTAACCTGATTCGTTTTGTCACATTTTTCTCTCCAGTTTTATATTATTGTTAGAACATTTATTTAATCTATTTATTTATTTGCCAGTCTTGGGGCTTGAACTCAGGGCCTGAGCACTGTCCTCAGACTTTCTCAAGACTAGAGCTCTACCACTTGAGCCACAGCACCATTTCTAGCTTTTTCTATGTATGTGGTACCAAAGAATCGAACCTGGGTCTTCATGCATACTAGGCAAACATTCTACCACTAGGTCAGATTCCTGGCCCCTGTTAGAAAATGTTTTGTACAGCTGTCTCCTCAAGTGTCCTTGACTGTGTCTTTGGGGTATACTCATTGACCTATTTTGAGAAGTATTTTACAGCATAAAGATTGAGAACTGCATTGTTGAGCCCCTTCAGTGGCTATGCTTTTTCTATGGTTTGTCTTTATTTTTGTTTGTTTGTTTGTTTGCCAGTCTTGGGCTTGGGCTCAGGGCCTGAGCACTGTCCTTGGACTTTCTCAAGGCTAGCACTCTACCACTTGAGCCTCAGCACCACTTCCGGCTTTTTTCTTTTCTTTTTTTTTTTTTTTTGCCAGTCCTGGGCTTGAGCTCAGGGCCTGAGCACTGTCCTTTGACTTTCTCAAGGCTAGAGCTCTACCACTTGAGACTCAGCACCACTTCTGGCTTTTTTCTATGTATGTGGTACCGAGGAATCGAACCCGGGTCTTCATGCATGCTAGGCAAGCACTTCAACCACTAGGCCAAACTCCCGGCCCACTTCCGGCTTTTTTCTATGTATGTGGTACCGAGGAATCGAACCCAGGTATTCGTGCAGGCTAGGCAAGCACTCAACCACTAGGCCAAACCCCCGGCCCTGTCTTTGTGAATTTGATTGATGAAAATAAAGTTGGTTTTTATTACTGAAATTTAACATTTTTCATTGCTTTTTGATTCTTTGTGTGAATATTTGCTGATATAATTTACCTTTTGCATTCACAAATACTACACGTTATATTATCCTGTTAGAAGTACTCAGTTTTTTTTCCTTTAACTTGTTGGTTTTTTAACATACGGGATTTTATTTATTTATATTTATATGATTGTTTATTTTTGCAGTGCTTGGGTTGAAGTCATGTCCCCAGATTAGCTCAGTGGGTATATATACATATAGGCATTTGAAACTTGTTATGTAGTCAAATTAAGTTGGGCTACCTGGCCTTTTAAATTTTTTCTCTTCCTTCTTTTTGTTTTTCATTTCTTTATGCTTTCTTATATTTCTCCTCCTTCCCTTCCTCCCCCTTTCTTCTTATAAAGCTAAGATTTGTTTTTTTCATGCTAAAATAAAAAGTACTTGTGTCTAATTTAGTTTAGTCTTTCTTTTACATTTAACTATTAATAATTCTACAATATTTAATTTGAGTGAAAGTGAAAGTATCTAGAATCTTATTTTGTTCTTGTGTTTATTCAAACTCCAGTGCATTTATGATGTGAACCAAAGCAAATGCTTTTTTTCTTATTTCAGTACTTTGATTGTCCTACTGAGGAAAGGGGGAAACTGTGTACCAGTGCTAGAGAGGAGCTAAGCAGAGGGGACAGGAAGCCATGCCCGTAACTGGCCCTGTTTCCACCCAACCCTGATGGTCAGCACCAGCTGGTGGGGATATGGAAGAGCTGGGGCCTCTACACAGTGAGCCTCTCAATCTTAACTCTCAGTCTTTTATATCTGAAATAAGTAACCATAGTACTACTCTTTGGAGAATTATTTCAACTGAGGTTGCAGTTGGAAGGCAACAGGATATGCTGAAAAATATCCCCAGTCCAGAGGAGTCAGACATCTTGGATATAATTTCACCTGTTAATCAACAATCTGTGTAACATAGCATCCTAATTTTTTCATTTCCTAACTTTAAAAAAGTGAGGGAGATGGGACCAGGAATGTGGCCTAGTGGTAGAGTGCTTGCCTAGCATGCACGAAACCCTGGGTCGATTCCTCAGTACCACACGCACTGAAAAAACCAAAAGTGATGCTGTGGCCTCAAGTGGTAGAACTCCAGCTTTGAGAAAGCTCAAGGACAGTGCCCAGGCCCTAAGTTCAAGCCATAGGACTAGCCAAAAAAAAAATGAGGGAGATGTCTACTTTCTCAGACTCACTCTAAATAAATTACATTCTAAGAAAGTGGGAAAGTAAATTTTGCCACGCATTATTTGCTGGGATTAATTTTTGATAACTAGTTTGATGATCTTTAATTTATTTTTGGTCAGAAAGTATGATATCAAGATGATGATGAATGTCATTTAATATTCTACCCAGGAAGAATTTGTGTTTCTTGCCTTCTCTGTTAATTAATGCACTATAAACTTTTCTTTAGAAAGAGTTCTGTCTTCCATAATGATCTCTTCTTCCCTCAACTTCTGTGTTTAAGAATTGAAAGAAACAAGATGAGTTAGTAATGAGGAAATCTAGAGCTGACTCATATCTGAGCTCATCTTACCACTTGCCCAAAGTTGTGGTATAAAAATTTTATAAAAGGCTAAAGTAAAATTGTAAATAAAAAATAAGCACTAAAATGTGCATTGTGCTCGCTAGGAGATAAAAATAACTGCTATCAACCATGATAGCCTTTTATTGTTGGTATTAATAAATTAGTATTTCATAACAGAAATATCATTAAAGAACAGGCCACATCTTTTTAATTTCAGATATTTATGTTAAATATCCTATTTTATAAAAGTAATTCTCTCTCAAGTAGTTTTTGTAATAGAAAGTCACCTGTCAATGTTTTACTCTTAGTATGTTATTTTCACTTGCATCTCTTAGTTTCTTATTTCTAGAATGACTGCGGTCTGGTATAGATACTTTAACATACAAGGATAATTCATACTCTAATGATGCACAGATACTTCAGATATCTAAGAAAATACATTTTCCTTATGAGAATGTGTTTGCTGAAATATAATAGAGGGCTTAAAATCTGTAGAATTTATGTACAGTCTGGATAAAGCGAAACAGGTTTCTTTGTGTTACAAAACTACACAGTACTACATAATGAGAAAAGGCTAAGTATTTGTGCATAGCTACATAAATTGTTTGATTACATGATCTTCAGATAGTATTGAAAAATAGACTTTCATACAAACCTTGAATGGATATGATCTTCAAAGAGACAGTTGCTTTGATAGTTAAACTTTAATTTCTCTGTGCACTGCTTTGATCTTACAGTATTTTTTTAAAAACAGTCCTGGGGCCTTATTTTCAAGGGTTCCAAACAAATTCTTATTTCTAAGAAGTCATAATATATTCATTGGTTGTTATATCCCAAAGGCACTATTTTTAACTCCTACTAAGTTTATTTTCTTACTGTGCTAATCTACTGCATAATTTTCTTTGCTGGGTCACATGATTCCTCCGTCCCTAACACACGCACTTAAAATTCTCACTTCCTGATTAAGCCATTAAGATTACGTAAAATGTAAATCAGCTTTAAATACCTAAGTTAAGGGAAATTTCTGTTTCCTTTTTCTGTTTCATTGTTAACCCCATAGTATGCTCTTGTTTATTTGTTTCTGGAGATGAGAGCTTGTTGAGGGATTTTTTTTTTCCCTTAGTCCCTTTCCAGATTGAATCAGACTTTGCTTTCATTATAAAAAATAATGTGCCAACTAAACAGACTGTGGCTGGTACAGTTACCGGACCCAAATCAAAATGGTTCCAGTTACTGGAGAGATTTCATTTACTTTTTTTTTCTCATGATCTGAATGAAGAAATGCAGCAACAGATCTCAGAAGGTAATGATTTGAGATTTGATATTTCAAAAGCAGAAATGACCATGTAGCGCGTCTCATAGAAATGAAAGTAGGTTTTAGCAGTCAATATGGCACTTGTTTTTATCACAGACCTCTTAAGACCATCACATTTCCTCAAAGCATTTTGAAGTTGTAATAGTCACTGTCTGATGTTTATAAGGGCTTTTTAGTAGTTCTTTAGCTTGATTAATTTTACTGACTTTAAATGGTTTTCTTTTTACTCCTCTCTTGACACTAAGGACAGGAATTGCTCAGATATAGTTTGTATTCTTTATAATGACTGTAGTTCAAAGACGTGATGTTTTGTAAATGAATCAGTAAATAAACAAGATTGTTAGTTGGTATCAGATAGGTTAGGTATAGGTATTTATGCAGTAAAATTGCACTATTGTTGTAGGACTAGGATTTAGTTTTATCTAAAAAGGTAAGTTATAGGAATGTAATTATAGATAAAATGGTTACTGGATCCCAGTGGTAACAAATATCTTTTGCTTTGACTTTGACATATTTCAGTCAGGACTTGCAGAAGGCAAAAGAGAAATGTATCTGACTTTACTAGGGAAAATATCTTAATCAGATACAGCACCCAGAGCATGTTCTCTAAAAGGAAAAACTTCTTAAATTTGGCTTTAGAAAACTTAAGAATAGAGTACTTTTTAAAACTGTAAAATGCAGTAAAATAAATTCTCGGGTAAAATATCTAAGATGAAAATCTATGGTTTTAACATTTTCTCAGCATGTGTGGCAACTGCTTTCATTGGTAGAAAGTAGGTCGGTTCTTCTGTGGCAGGAATTCTTGCCGTGATGACGAGTAGTGAACGAAGAAGCAGTCTCTCATGAACAGGGCGTCTGAAGAAAGAATGGCTAGGTTTGAATACTGGGGCTTAAAGCATATCAGCTCTAGGATGTGCTTTAGTTTTCCTGTACATGTAGTCGGAGAGAGAGGACTCTTCCAGAAGGTCCCATGTGAGTTGTGTGGGTTTGATGCTAGTGCCACTGTCCTTACTGTCCTGCGGGGTATGTGGTCTCTGTGGGCCATACGTAAGAGTCGGGGTAAGCAGCATGTGCAGCCAACACCAGGAAAGGTGCTAATGCACAACCAGTGATGTCAGGAGCTACGGGGACAGCGGTTTCCACACACTGCAGTAAACAAGGGCAAAGTGTCCCGTCTTGCTGGAAGAAGGTTTGTTTTTATGAGTTGGACAGTACATGGATGAAGTAATTTTTCAAAACAAACTTCATATTTATATGTGCTCTTTTTTTCTGGAATAAAAATAGCCAGATGAGATATAGCAGTGGTTACATTTTTAAATAGAATAACATTTTTGTATTTTTTGTTTGTTTTTTTTCTGTTGTTCTTTTATTTTTATAAATAAATTAAAAATACTGGGGATGTAAGACTGATAAGAGTTTGAGAGGGTAAGACAGGACCCAGTCCTTTGAAAGCATGGCAGGTAACAGTCACAATAAATAGTAAGATATTCCTCCTACTTTTCTACTTTTGATTTTTATTTGGATCGGCTTTTAAGTAAGTCCCAGAAAATTAATGATGCAGAATACTTCTGACTATGTGGCTCTTGTCTTAATTCATTTTCCAACCTTAAGCGAGAGAATGCCAGAGGCTTAAGTTTCTAGATATTCGTGGTAACGGTTATCTGCTGGCCATGGCATTCCCGAGGTAACAGATGTGTGTCATTTGTGTGTGTGTGTGTGTGTGTGTGTGTGTGTGTGTGTATGTATGCGTGTATGCGTGTGTATGCACATACACATAGTATCTGCCGGCCACGGCGTTCCTGAGGTAACAGATGGGTGTCATTTGTGTGTGTGTGTGTGTATGTGTATGCACATACACATAGTAACAACAGGAGGGAGGGGCAAGTGGCGCCCAGAGGTCATCTCAGTCTGCCCTGGGGATTCCAAGTGTCTTAGGTGTCTCTGAGATGAACCGTGAACTCGGGACAGCCTGCAGAGTGCAGGCACTGTATTATCTCTTCACAACAAACCTGGGCATGACTATACACCCCGTTTTTAAAGCGAAAGCAAGGGCCTTTGGGAAGGACTTGCTGTCATTTCATGCCTAACCTGCTCCCTGGCTCACTGGAAGGCAAAGTAAGTTTTGCTTGTTTCTTTGTAGTCCATCTTTCCTGCATGTTCTTTCATGCTTACATTGTTAGCCACTCCATTTCTGGCAAAGGCCAAGTTTCATTCCTTTTTGTGGAAAAGCAGGAGATCAAATTTGTTAAATAACTAATCACTGCTTTTATCTTTTCTTTCTCTTATCCCCTATCTAGCATGCTAGCTGGAATGTTAAGAGAAGAGGAGCTTGAAATATATTAATAGGAAGAAAATAGAGGGTTTTAAAAAAATAGTCTAAGAAGTTTGCTATTATGTAAGTAAATAGAACAGTGACACAGAAAAGTGTTTTATGTGCTGTGGACAGAAGTTCCATCAGCAAAACAACCCGGTTCACTGCCCCCATTTCT